>NC_057738.1:21442552-21622046 GCF_004010195.1 Chiloscyllium plagiosum
CTCTCTCGCGCGCTCTCTCCAGGTGCCATCTCTTCGACACTGGGTTCACCTTGCAAACACCGATGCCACACCACGTGCTGAACCTCACTCAACCTGCCACCAGCGTGTCCTGGCTCTGCTGGCAGGCTAAGCTGCCACTGATGTCTCGTTGAGAGTCCAGCTCCAGTCACCCTCCGATATGCCAGAGGAAGTGGTGGAGGCTGGCACCATTGCAACATTTAAGAGGCATTTGGATGGGTATATTAATAGGAAGGAATTGGAGGGATATGAGCCTCGTGCTGGCAGGTGGGACTAGATTGGGTTGGGATATCTGGTTGGCATGGACTGTTTGGACCGAAGGCTGTACATCTCTATGACTCTATGACTATGCCGCCTTGCCAGTGCCACCATCTTAAAGTTTGTCACCGCTACTGCCTCCATTCACTGGAGGAGCTTTGCTGCCATTGCTGCCGCTGGCCCTGAATGCCAGGAGGACACCCTTGCTGCCGCCACTGCCTCCAGTTGTTCAGACGAACTGTCATTCTACACATGGTCTGCCCTAGTTGTCATGCCGATTTTGCTAACTAACCCTCAGCATAAGGCTTCAAAGTGAAGGAAAATGAAAGATAAAAAGTGAAAGAGCAGGAATAAAGAAAACACCTGAGAGCAGATGAGCCTAGGCCAAGGACCTGCACGCAGCCCTGCTACTCCGCCACCATCAGGAGGCAGAGGTGAGTGTAGTGGCCATCATGATGGAGAGGATGCTGGGGAAGCTGAAAGGTCTGAAGTTGGATAAATTACTTAGACAGGATGGATTACATCCAGGGTTTTGAAGGAGATGGCTGAGGAGATTGGTATTGATCTTTCAGGAATCACTAGAGTCTGGGATGGTCCCAAAGACTGGAAACTGGCCAATAGTTTAAACACACCTGTTTAAGACGGAAAGGAAGCAGAAGACTGGAAGTTATAGGCCAGTTAGCCTGATCTCAGTTATTGGTAAGATTTTAAAGTCCATTATTAAGAATGAAACTGCCAAGTACTTGGAAGCGCACATGGCTTTGTCAAGGGGAGACCATGCATGACAAATCTGTTCTAATTCTTTGAGGAGGTAACATGCAGCTTAGACAAAGAAGAGCCAATGGACATGATCTATTTAGATTTTCAGACTATGTACCACATTGGAGGCTGCTAAATAAGAGCCCACAGTGTTAGGAGCAAGGTACTGGCATGGATAGAGGATTGGCTGACTGGCAGAAGGCAGAGAGTGGGGATTAAAGAATATTTTTTAGATGGCAGCTGGTAACTAGTGGAATCCCTACTGTGGTCAGTGTTGGGAACACAATTACTCATGTTATATATTAATGATCTGGGCAATGGAACTGAGGCCATTGTTGCTATGTTTACAGACGACGCAAGGGTAGATGAAGGGACAGATAGTATTGCTGTGCTGTTCCAGCAATGAAGTTTCAACTTTGATCTCCAGCATCTGCAGACCTCACTTTCTCCAACGGAACTGAGGCCATTGCTGCTATGTTTACAGACGACGCAAGGGTAGATGAAGGGACAGATAGTATTGTGGAGCATGTGAGGCTGCAGTAAAACTTAAACTTGGAGAATGGACAAAGAACTGATGGAATAGAGCAGTGAGATATTGTACACTTTTGTAGGAAGAATCGAGGCATAGACTATTTTCTAACTCTGGAAAGGCTTCAGAAATCAGAAGCACAAAGGGACTTAAGAGTCCTAGATTCTCCTTAAAGTTAACATGCAAGTTCAGTTGGCAATGTTACCACTCATTTAGAGTGGGCTAAAATACAAAAGTAGGGATATAATGCAGAAGCTGTATAAGGCTCTGGCAGCCCAGATTTAGAATGTTGTGAACAGTTTTACATCCTGTATCAAAGGACAGATGTGCTGTCCTTGGAGGGGGTCCGGAGGAGGTATACACAGCTGATCCTGGGGATGAAGGGCTTGCTATGTGAGGAGCATTTGAGGACTCTGGGTCTGTACTTATTGGAGTTTCAAAGGATGAGAGGGAGATATGATTGAAACTTACAGAATATTAAGAGGGTTGGGTAGAGTGGATGTGGATAAATTGTTTCCACTGGTAGGAGAGATTAGGACTCAAGGACACTGTCTGAGAGTGAAGGAATGACCCTTTAGATCTGAGATGAGGAGGGATTTCTTCAGCCAAAGGTTGATGAATCTGTGGAATTGACTGCCACAGAAGGCTAAGTCGTTATGTGTTTAAAACCGAATAGTCCCTGACTAGTAAGGTGAGAAGGCAGGAAATTCTGTTTGACCCCTCAAGCAATTCAGAAAGTTCAGAGTTGACCTGATTATTCCAAATTTCTGCTTGTCCTAATATGATTATGAAAAGTGTTTTCCAGCTTTCTTATTTAGAAGATGAGATTTTGTCCGAACACATTCCTACTACAGCCAGAGTTGTATTGTTTAAGCGATTATGTCTAATGGTCTGTCTTCAACAGTTCCCCAGATGCTTGTCTGGATGCTCTGCTAATGGTGTTCAAGATAGCTCCCATTCATCCTCTTTGACGGCCGTTGTTTCTGGCATATGCAGACAGGTTGTCTCCATTTTAATGTTTTTGGAATGCAGAAGGTATGATGATGCATATGTGTAGCTATCTGACTGTAATCTCCAATCGCTGGCATGTGGTTTTAATTTTATTTGAATTGAATTTCCCACCAGTAAATTTAGAAGTTTGTTTTGTTTTTATAGAGAATGTTGTACTAACATTGGAATTGTTATATAGAATTGAAAACTTGGACAACAGCAAGAAGAGTAATGACAACATGCTAATAACTAATCGTGATGCAGATGCTGAGATGAATATGTGGAACAAAGAGAAAAGACAAAAATCGGTAGCTAGCAACTGGTCAGTGAAGGTAGCTGTGAAGTGATTGAAATGGTATGGTCATTCTGCTGCAGAGACAGGAAGGAATAGTACTGAGGCGATGGACATGGGACTACCAGAAAGAAGAGTAAAAGACCTCAGAAAAGTTAGATAGGTGTGGAGTTGAAAACTTAAACGTATTTGGATAGGAAGAGGAATGAATAGGAGGTGAATGACTGATAGGAGGAGATGGAGAATGGTCATCAACCAGAACTGCACTGCAAGTAAAATGGAAGAAGAGAAACAATGAATATGGCAATCAAATTTATAAGGAGGACATAAAAATAAGAATGGTTATTTAAAGTTAGAATGACTTTCACTCTTTTTCTCCAACCAGCTTGAAGCCATTGTTGCTACTCTAATTAACTTCTGTTCTAGTGTCTTTAGTGTAGATTACAGTTTCACAGTATTTTATGAAGTCATGTAGAAATAACTTAGAGAATTGTACAAGAAACATTGTTTCAAATTGTGGCAATTTGTCATATCTTTTCTGTATAAGCGTTTACAGAGTCTCTTCATTAAACAATTGCAGCTTTGTGGTGGTTACAATAAGCTTAATATAATTTATTTTGGCTTTGCAAAAGACTGATTTTTCCAAAGTAAGTATATCTTGTGGCTTGTCAAGTTTCTCTTCTGTTATTTTATATTTTAAAAATTCTGATGTACTAATTTGATTCTAATTTTTTTAAAGATGGTGTATTTAAAGGATGGAATCTAATTACATAGGGATATAATCCAAAAGAGTTTAAGAGTTTTCCATATAGTTAAGTCTGTTAGGTAAGACATCAGAATTCTCATGTTTCTCTATTTCAAGACTGACTGGAACCAGGGTAGAGAACACTTAAGTTTTCTTTTATTTCCCCAACAATACTCTGGTGGCTAGCTAGATTATAATTTATTTGACGAAATTGCCAATTTGCTGAACTAAAGCAAATTGGCAATTCTCTGTGGAACATATTTTATTTAGTTCTAATATGTTGAGTAATTTTCTTTTTGTTGAATTGGTATTTGTAGGTCAATTTTAACATATTCTCGTATTGGAGGAAAAATTAAAACTCTGGCTTTCTGCCAAGGTTCCCATTACCTTGCTGTGGCTTCAGACAATGGCACTATCCAACTCCTTGGAATTGAGGCCAACAAACCTCCAAAATCACCTAAAATACATTCTCTTCAGAGCAGGTACTTATTCTCTAAAATGTTCATAGTTTTATCATGTTAGTATTATTTTCACGTATTCTCAAAGGTTTAGTAGTGAATAGATAATTTGCATTTTCTATTCATTGAAATTAATGGTAATAATGGAAAATAAATGGATTAAATTGTTCCCTGAAGTTTTGATGAAAGAAAAGAAAATTTGTTTTCCAATTATTATTCTTAGAAGAGCCCATTAAGGAATTTACTATGTTTAAAAAAGAAGCCAAGAAGTCTGGTCGAGGAGTCATTCCCCAGTTTATAAAAATGAGGGCACACTGTGGATTTTTAATAATGTTACCATTCTCATTTCACCTCATTATTATTTTGTTTTCCGGTTAAACATTGTGTTTCTGAAATCCGCCAGCATTTGTATGACCCATGTGATTCCTCTTTATGTTGCTGCATATTTTTACAATTTCCTATTTGTTGAGCACTATTAGCAATACTGTAGTGCAAGCATGAACATCAGATATTTGATGCTGCTTATCAAAGATATAAAAAGGAAATCTTTAAGTGACGGCAACAACTTAGTTTAATGAAGCATTTTTAAATGCCTTCTGTGTCAGTGATGGACCCAATTCTGTCTTTTCATAAGTCAATTGACTTTTATCTTGTAACGCTATCCAAAATTCTTTCAAAAGCAGTCTTTCTAACTTAATGATTCCTTGGTCTATTATCAGTTCCTACGCTCACTACCATTTACACCATTCACTACTTTTAACCCATCTATTTTGGAGCTTAATATTGCCAGTTATATAATATTTAGTCTGGTGCTTTCTGAGTGCTGTGGAACCTATGGTATGCTTGCTATTTTACATTCCACTTTTCTCATGCAGTTAACCGATCTCGTAATTCTTTTTTCACAATTTCCATGCAAGGACTATACATGGCAGCTAGCTGTTGCGTACAAACTATAGAGGGCAAAATATAAAACCTTTTGTCTTTCTTGTCATGATAGAAATTCCACTTAGTTATTTTTCTTCAAAGTGAATGGCAAGAACATTACCGTGTAACACAATGATTCTATCAAAATAAAGTGAGAGTACTGACAGTGTAAATTTTCAGTTTGCAATTTTTCACCTGGGTGTACTAGACTAACAAAGCCAAGACAACATTGGTGGAAGTTTTGATAGATTATGGTTCTATGGTGATTTGTTTATCTCTTCCTCCACAGAAAGGAAAACCATTGCACCTAAAACATGTATGCCAGATTTTTAAACAATTGAAATGCCAGGTTTCCTTTTGCTGATTTAGTATTGATGTTTTATTTTTGCATTCTGGCTTTAGCACTGTTAACCCCTGAGAGTGATGACATATGTGTACTTGAATGTACATCTTTATCATGGTTGTACAAAGGGTTGATTATTTTCATGAGCAACGCAATGCTTAAATGACTTTTTTGTTATACAAATGTTCATTGTTTAATGCATTAACAGTTGTGTAAAACTGGATCCTCACACGACACCTTTGAAGATTTGATAAATGCTTCACTTATCTAGATGGCCTACAACCAGTAGCAATATACATTACTCAATATTGGATGTAGCCATGTCGTTACTAAAGAAAACTGCCAAATATTAGAATTACAGAATCCCTACAATATGGAAAGAGGCCATTCGGCCCATCGAGTATGCACCAACCCTCCGAAAAGGACCCCCTGACACCGAGCCCCCTACCCTATACACATAACTTTGCATTTCCCATGGCTAATCTACCTAGTTCTGGACAATTTTGGATGGCCAATCCACCTAACTTGCACATCTTTGAACAGTGGGCAGAAACCGGAACACCCAGTGAAAACCCACGCAGACATGGTGAGAACTTGCAGTGTCTACACAGTCATCTGTGGCTAGAATTGAACCCAGGTCCCTGGCACTGAGGCGCAGCAGTGCTGAGCCACTGTGTGCCTTCTTTGATAAATAGATTCACATAATAGTTATCGATTAAATGTATACTGCTTTCTAGTGTTATGAACAGTGTGAACTTACAAGGTTTTTAAAAAATTTTGTTTTGGGTGCAGGCACATTTTGATGATAAAACAACGTTCAACAATGTTCATTGATTCCATCTCACTCTAATTAAATCTTGTTCCTTTGTCAACAGCACATTTAACTGTAATTGGGCCCTTCTGATTATCAAAGAGCCTTGCTTAGTTCTGTTTTCCTTTCATCATTCTATATGTAGCATTCATACTCTTTCAGATCATGTGCATTTAAATTTAAAGTAACATGCCTTATGTTCTGAGTTGGAAGTTAACATTTGTGTGAATCTGCTTGAAATTGTGCTGCCCCATGTGAACTTGATTGATAGTTTATTCATCCATTTCTCACATTAATTTATCTTTTTTTTAACAACTTCTAATCTCAAATCAAATTGTTACTTTTATAAGCAATTTTGTGCACGAACAATATCTAACATATCTACTGAGTAATTTCTGTTGATTGTAATTATACACTCATTGATGTGCTTAAATTCATTTCATTGCTGAAAAGATGAATGGTTTCGAATGATTATCTGACAACTGCTTTAAGTTTAAGCCAAATAGAATTGTCATCCTGTATCCAGAGTTTGAATTTAAAATGATACCGATTCTTCTACGGTAAATCATCTCAATTTTGAAAGTGGGACCTTAAGTTTAAGGGTGAACATTTGTGTTGGTTATAAGTGCATGGTAAGATCTCAAGAATGGAAGAACGATTCCTGGTTCCAAATCTAAATTCATTGCAAAAACAATGCTCTTGCTCAGTATTATTGGTATTTTACAGAACTTTTACCGTAAGAAGCTAACAATTGTGTTCACGTTCATGCAAATTTATCTGCTATATTTTTATCCAAGAGCTTTGGACCCGAAAGAAGATGGCTGTGTGGTGGATATTCATCATTTTAATGCAGGAGCACAATCTGTTTTAGCTTATGCAACTGTTAATGGTTCTTTAGTTGGTTGGGACCTGAGATCATCAACAAATGCTTGGACATTAAAGCATGATTTGAGGCTTGGACTCACTACATCCTTTGCTGTAGATATACATCAATGCTGGTTATGTATAGGTAAGTATTATTTCTCATATTTGTTTACAAAGTTTTTGTTCTGCACTGTAGCATGTTTGCATAACATTTGGGTAGGGCAAATAAATCTAATCGTGAAATGTAACTGCGACACATTTAGCCTTTGTGGCTAAATTTTGTTTGGCTTACATTATTGTCAAACGAATGGTTATCAGAAATATTACTTTTAGATTGGGGGTTAATTTTGAGCTTTGAAATTGAAGATGCTCGTAAAGTTTTCTGTATTTGATTTCTAACTTTTTTTAAAAAAAGGTACAAGTAATGGCACTATGGCTTGTTGGGATATGAGATTTCAACTGCCTATTTCGAGTCATTGTCACCCAGCCAGAGCTCGCGTTCGGCGTCTGCTTATGCACCCCCTCTGCCAGTCATGGGTTATTGCAGGTAAATCCCATGCATCATTAAGATTACTTGTAGTTTATTACTTTTTATACCCTCCTGGCAATTGTATCTTGTGCAATGTGCAATAAACCTACAACCATTGTGGAGGCTCTGCTTGTACATTTTGAAGGATGCCTTCAAATTGTTTTATGGATCTGGAGCTCATCATGAGAATACTAGTGACTTCTGTAAGAAAACTGGTTAGTACGTGGCTTTCATAATATTAAATTTATTCCCTATCATTGCACTGCTCCTGATCCTTATTGAGTGGGTTCCTAACAGTTGTCAGCTTGGTTTTAAAGGGTTTATTTGTCTCTAAGCAGCCAGCAAGTAAGTCTACTTCAAGGTGCTAAGAAATTGGGGACTTTTGCAGTACAAAGGCATGTGGCAGCTCTCCAGGTATCTTGTGTACAGGTGGATAAACATCATCTTGTAGTTGCATAGTAGGGGCCCATTGGTTGAATAGAGCACTCCTTATTGAATACTGTAAAGGGAATCCTTGTGCCTCATTGGTCACATGCACAAATGATGACGCTCTTTTGGGAACCAGCCAGAACTGAAAATCCGAGTGTCTGTTCACTTTAACAAATGTCATTGATGAGAAAGTTAAGATAGTCACCTGACTTATGCGTAATCCAAAATTATCCAAGTGCCTCTAGCAGAACTCTGCAAGGATCCAGAAATAACTATATTGAGGGTGTTGATGATTTTAACAGCCGATGGTTGATCGTGGCCACCAGGTCTCCTTGGTAGCAGATCTTTTCCACAGACTGCAAATGATTATTGCAACCAACACAAAATCCTGAAAACATGAGGAAACTATCATTTGCATGTGGGTATAGTCTCCTGCTAGCTGTGACTCTCTGTTGATCCCCTCTGTAGAGCTGCAGATCGGCTCACATTCCTGTTGGTCATCTGGGTCCTTGATTGAGGTGCAAAGTGGCATAAGTGACAACATGCTGATTGAGGACCAGACATTCATACCTTCAAAATTGTCAAGGTTGTCTCTGAGCACAAATACTGCAAAAGTCTTTCACACTGGCAAATAAGAAAACAGCTGTGAGGCTTCTTCAGTATTTATTGGCATATTTCCTTCTATTAAATATATATATTTATATATAGAAGCTCAGTGATAATGCTGTCTTTTCTTTACCTCTTTCTTCTGTGGATAAAGTCCACCAGTAACTTTCACTGGAACAAGACAGATGTTGATACAATTAACTGAGTGGAAACCATCAAGGGGGTGGTGAGTGGGAGGGAAGGAATGATATAACCTTTGATCAGAGCTTTCCATAGCACCATTTGCATCTGATGACAACAGCAAGTTGTTCTTTCTATTTTCCAGTTAACTTCTGTGGTTCAATTAATGTTCGCTTAGTGGCTGTGATTAAGTCCTAATATAAGTATTCCTCAAGCAATTAAATAAATGATTTGAATCAACTTTGAGGTCGAGAGTCTACTTTTATGATTCTGTTATTTTATTGCCTGTCTTGAGACAAGTTGAAAAATGTAGAACATAATGTAAAACTCTGCACATTTAACTTCATGCCATGTTATTATAAATATGAGAACCTGCATGCTGAAAAGGGAGTGTCTCATCTTATTTATGCTAACATATCTGTTCAGCTGCCCAAGGAAATAATGAAGTTTCAATGTGGGACATGGAAACTGGAGACAGGCGATTCACCCTTTGGGCCAGCAGTGCTCCACCTCTTTCCGAAATGCAGGTGTGTGGCTAAATTTTCAAAGCTTTAAGTAAGGTTAGCTAACATTAACTGCTGTTTCTGCCTCCTAATTGACGAACATTTGTAAAATGAATCTATCAATGTTGACATTAAGGACAAAAGTATCAGTCCTTATCTTTGCAATCAAGGTAAGGTACACTTTCCTATACCCTATTCAGCCATACATTTTTAAACCTGGGTAATTTATGTTCATTTATAGAGCCGTTTGCTCAAATGAAGTATTTGATTTTTTTTTTTCTTTCCTCAACGACCTTACCACCATATCGAAAAGTTTAATGAGAACAGCAGTTTGGACTGAACTCCAAACAGCTCTTCATCTAAAACACCCATAACCTTGCTGATGGAATATTTCTAACTTCAAAAATGCTTCACAGGGGTATAATCAAAAGTATGGGCACAGAGTGAAAGAATGAGCTATTAGAGAAGAGTTAAGAACAATGTGTATATATAAGTTAAAGTTGAATTTTTTTGTGTTAAGCATGGTTTAGTTATATTTTGAGTGTTTTTGTGGGTCAGTGCTTGAAGTCTGAGGTTTGTTTTTACATGTACTTCAATGAGGTATTGAAACCTTGAGATGAACAGTTCATTGCATTAAAAAGGGAGTAGCAAAATGTTGTGCTGTTGCTGAGTGCCATGAGTTCTATGACATACAGAGAAAGGCAAACAGTGTTTAATGTCAGTCAGTCAAAGGTGGTTTAGTAATGGAGACAATATGGGTTGGAGCTCACATCAGGATAGAGTAAAATAACGAGATTACAGATTATCTCATTCACCCTGAGACAATGGCATGGAGGAATGCTGGCAATTTTGCTAAGCATACAGAATTTGTGACTGGGTGGCCTAAGATGATTTTGGTCCTATCTTTGTTCAGTTGGATGATTTTTGACATACCAATATAGATATCTGGCAAATAGTCTAAAAGCATAAAGGAAGTTGAGTGGTCAAGAGAAATAGATTTGTCGGGATATTTGTAAACTTTAACTCCCATCTGCAGATGATGACAAAGAATATCATCTGGGTCATGAAAAAGAGGATGGTTTTTGAAATGACTCCATAGAGACTAGTATTCCATCACCACGTCACCCTTTAATTACACGTGGAAAGTCCTTGACACTGATTCAGCTTCCACAAAGCCAGCTTTTGAATGAAAAGAACTTCTGACACTCCTGCATCTGTCAGCCAGGGCTTCCTGATTGGGGCTGTCAACCTGATTCAATCAGGGGACTTGTATTCTATGAGGTCCACCTAGCTGACCTCATTACAATCACTACAGTTTTCACAGATTTGAGAAGGAACACTGGAACAGATTCCATTGTTGTTGATTCTCTGAGTATAATTGGAAAGAATAGAAGCAAATTAAGGAACTCCTTTTGATATGGATATGGAGGGAAACATAGGCAGATGTTGTGATTAACTTGTGACAGTCTGTAGAATGGACGAGGTATACTACGCTGATCACAGTTACAGAGAATGTAGCTTTTGCATTCAGTTAAAGATGTTTCTATTCTGTGGAAGGAACAGGAGGACATAAATATATTTGTAAGGTGAATCCATGTTTCAGGATTTTAGGGAGCAATGAGGAGTTGGGGATGATGTGACAATCTGCAGAAAGAGGGAGTTTGTGGATAAATTTGTTGAAGAGGTGATATGATCATTGTGAAAGTTAGCATGTTAGCAAGTGTGTGGTGCTAGCACTGGCAGGTCAGCATTTAGAGACATTGGGGATCAAGTGAGCAGGAGGAAGATTTGTGGGCAAGATAAACTTGAGAGGCCATGGGGAAGATGAAAAAGCAGATATTGTTGGGGATGTACAGCTGGTTCATTTAGGTGCCTAGTCTGAACTCCCAATGTTCAATGCTATGAGGGATGATCTAGTATTTTTCTCAACGTAGATTATATCACTCTATCAACATTATGACACAAAAGCTTCAAAAATAATCAGAACAAATTCAAGATCTGAATGTATTTTGTTAACTTATTTGCTTTTTATTTTAATGTTTAGCCTTCACCACATAGTATTCATGGAATCTACTGCAGCCCAGCAGATGGAAATCCTCTGTTATTAACCGCTGGATCAGATATGAGAATAAGGTGATGTATTTTGGATAGCTCTTCAGTGGAATTGTAGGTTTGATTTGATTTTTCCTGAAACAGGATTTTGTTTTAAACTTTCAGTGTGATATTAAATATCCACATATTGGGCTACATTTTCAAAGAATAAAGTCAAAAGATACTATAGGGCTTGGACAGTAATTCAGAGATATTAAACTTAAAGGATCCGTTCTTTAAATTAGCTCTTCATTCTTGGTACAGGACGTTTGGCCAAATGGGCTAGAACAACTGGCTCCTCCCCTTCCCCCTCCAATTTTTTGTAAGAGATAAGATGCAAAGAACAGTAAAGCATGGTAACAGCCCCTTTGGATCACAAAAGCTGTCGTGACACATGATGCCTTTCTAAACTAAAAACCTTTTATCACTACACCAATCATATCTTTCCATTCTCTGCCTATTCATATATCTGTTAAGGTGCCTCTTAAATGCTGTTATTGTATCCACCACGCCTGGTAGTGTGTTCTGGGAAAAAAGAAACTTGTCTATCATATCTCTTTTAAACGTTACCCCTTTTTACTTTCAATTTGCCCCCTCATAATTGACATTTCTACCCTGGGAAAAAGATTTTCTAAAGTTCTATCAGGTCATCCTTTGAGACTCCAGTGAAAACAAACCAAGTTTGTCTAACCTCTCCTCATAGGTAATAGCCTCCAAACCAGGCATGATCCTGGTAAACCACTTCTGTACCCGCTTCCAAAGCCTTCACATCCTCCTTGTAGTGTGACAACCAGAACGGCACACAGTAGTCCAAATGTGGCCTCACTAAAGTTCAATACACCTGCAACATGACTTGACAATTTTTATCGAGTTGAGAAGTGTGGTGCTGGATGAGCTTACGCTCGAAACATCGACTCTCCTGCTCCTTGGATGCTACCTGACTGGCTGTGCTTTTCCAGCATAACACTTTTCATCTCTGATCTCCAGCATCTGCAGTCTTTGCTTTCTCCTTACCAATTTTTATACTCTGTGCCACAACTGATGAAGGCAAGCAAACTATGGACCTTCTTGACCACCGGATCTACTTATGTTGCCACTTTCAGGGAGCTATAGACCTGTATGCCTAGGTCCCTCTAAGTTGATGCTATGAAGGGTTCTGTCATTTACTGTATGCTTCCCTGCTGCAATAGATCTTCTAAAATACATCTCATTTGTCCAACTATCATGAACTTCATCTATCATTTCTCCACTCGAGTCTTCAGCCTATCTATATCCTGATCTTTCCTCTGACAATCCTCACTGTCCACAGCTCGCCCAATCTTTGCAAGCTTACCAATCAGGCCACCTACATTCTCCTTCAAATTCTACTTCGAGATGTTACAAACAACAAAGGTCCCAACACTGATTCCTGCAGAACACCACTGGTCACAGATGTCCAGTCAGAAAAACACCCTTCCATTACTACGGTCTTCTATGACGAAGTTCTGTATTCATCTTGCCGGATTAACGTGGATTCCATATGACTTCACCTTTTGTATAAGCCTGCCACGGGGGACCTTGTCAAAAGCTTTGCTAAAGTCCATATAGACAACATCCACTGCCCTGTCCTCATCAATCATCTTTTGTAATTTTCCAAAAAACTCAATCACGTTTGTGAGATACCATCTTCCCTGCATAAAGCCATATTTTTCCAGATGTGAGTAGATCCAATCCCAAAGAATCTTCAACAGTGCCACTATAAGGCTCATCAGCCTGAATTTTCCCAGATTGTCCCTGTTGCCTTCTTTAAACAAAGGAATAATGTTAACTCCAGTCCTCTGGGACCACTGCTGTAACTCAAGGGAATACAATAAGAATATCAACAAACTTCTCCTGAGACTCACCATTCATCATGATCATCTCCTTTTGTGAATACAAATTTTCAAGTATTTGTTTAGGACCCCTCTCCAACTTCCTTCGGCTCTACATGTAACTTCCCTCCTTTGTCCTTGGGTGGACCTACTGTTTCCCTTGCTTCCCTCTTGCTCCTTTTTTAAAAGATGCCTTGGGAATTTCCTTAATTTTGTTTGCCAAAGACATGGTAAGACCTGTTTTAGCCCTCCTAATTGCTTTTTTGAATTCTTTCCTACTATCTCTGTATTCTCCAAGGCTCTTCTGTCTTGAATCATTCCTCATTGTCAGGTCTAGTATGGCCCATTTCCTAGTTGGACTATTTAAATTTTGTTTCAATCAATCGTTCTGGGCGCACCTAACAAATTCTTCCTCGTCCAAGCCCCTAGCACTGAGTCTCAGTCAATAGAGGACAAGTTAAAATCACAACAACCCTGTTGTTTCTGCATTGTTCCACAATCTGTCCACATACCTGTTCCTCTATCACCTATAGTACAATCTCATCAAAGTGATAGCGCCATTTCTATTCCTGATCTCTATCTACTTGCCCTTACTGAATGTGTCCTCCAAGGTGTTCTCCCTCAGTACAGCTTTAATATTCTCCCTAATCAGTAATGCAATTCCCCCAGCTGTTTTACATCCTTGTCTTTCATGCCAGAAACATCTAACAGCTGTTCCTTACTCCTGGGGCAAGGTAGGCAGCATACCTTGTGGAGTTCTCAGTCTTGCTTATGAAGTATACTATCTGTTCTCCTTACTATTAAATCACCACCTACAATTACCATTTTATGCTTCTTTACTTTTCACTTTTTGGACAGGTCTTCCTCCATAATTCCATGGTCTGCAAACTGGCTGTCCTAGTAGTTTTCATCCTTGTCCTTACTGGTAGCAAGCATAGTTTCTATTGTTACAAACCCCACACATTGCAGTAACACTAAAATGAAATGAATCCCCACAAAGCCAATGGAAAGAAAACCAATGGACAAAATATCATTTCCTTAAACTTTTAACTGTAACTGATTAATATCTACAACAAAACTAACTAGATAATGCTAATTCTATTATGTATCAGAGTTCCTCAACTTGTACTAACTCTGCCAGAAACATTTCTGACAGAAATATTCTCTACAGATGTCGTTATTCTGGACATTCTCAATGTCCATGAGTTCCTATGTGCTGCAGTCCAGACAAATGCCCTGTTCTTATATATTGTAGACTGGGTTATTTCTGTAATTATTTTTAGTTTTTAAATGCATTTTTTCTAATTTACATAAAGCATAAAAACTAGATAATTTTAAGAATATTATTGTTACTTCCAACTTCTGTGTCTAGGTATTGGAGATAAAACTGTTGGTAATTTCTGAATATTGGAGACCACTTTGCCTGAAGTTGCTTTGCCTTTAGCATATAAATATCAGCAGATTACCACACTGTTATTTTGAAAACAAATTCTCGTCAATTACTCTTTATCCATTTCCAGTGCACTGTCCTGCTCTTTTACTGTTCTGCAAGCGTCACTTGAATGATTCTTGCATTCTTGTGTGTCTTGTCTTTGCTGTTACAATGCTGCATTAAAGGAATTCCTGAATACTTGTCAAATTTCACTTTTTATGAATTATGCTAACCACTAGTTGTAAACTAAAATGTTAGATTTATTCCTTATAAGTAAATGTAAAGATCAGAATTACATTTAGACATGTTGCTCACATATCATTCAAAATGATGCTTAGCAGATAACGGATGCTGTCATAACTGTCAAGGTACTGATCATCTCAGTCCAGGTTGCCCTGATGAGTACTTCAATATTAAGTTTTCTAATCTTAGCCTTTTCTGTTTAATTTATCTCTCAATTTTGACCTTTCTGATTGTTGACTTCTATACTCCGTATGTTTGTATTGACATTTATTATCTTCTACCAAATAATAGGCAAAAGTAGAAATAGATGGAGTTGGGAGGGAGAACTTGATCTCGAGCAATCGCTAATCCGAAACTTGTTCTATGTAGTTTGTGATTCTCTTCCCACTGACTTCAGTGTTACCATTCAACATCAATTACGCTCCTTGGGTCTCCCTGGAAGAATCCAGGAACAGTAAAACCCTGACTAGATTAGGCCCCCTTGCCTGCTCATAGGCCACTCAAATATATCACAGTGACTGAAGAGCAACCATTAATGAAATTCCTGGCAGATTTTTCTCACCCAAAAGAATTGCAGTGTCGTCGGTGCTACCTTGCAGGTTAGTTAACTCATTCTATACTCTTGAGTCTGAGTCAGGAGGCCACAGATTGAAATCTAATTTGCACACACATTCCAAGATGATACCTCAATATATTAGAAATGTGTGTTATCAGTGGTGGCATTTTTCAATTGAGGTTTTAAACCAACACTGTCTTCCTTCTTGACTAGATGATAAAGAAGAGCAAGGAAGTTCTCTTTGATTGTTTGGTAATTTTTTATCCCTTCATTGCTAAAATATATGAAATGTATCAGTAAAGGCAGATCTAGGCATTAATGCTTTGCAGAGCAAGATTCAACATACAAATTGGCTGTCACAGTTCCTACATTACAACAGGGACTGAATTGCAAAAGACTTAAACCACTGGGAGCACTGAATTTGTGAAAGGTGCTTTTTGCTGTCCTCCCTCAGTCATCTACTTGAGTCATCAGGAGAATCTGCTCTGCTGAGTTAACTGAACTGATAACTTTTTATTGAAGGTGCTTTAAAAGACTGATTTTGTAACAGTTCTGCATCCATTTAATGCACCAGAACAATATCTTTTACAAACTATAATTAAGTTATTTTTAAATTAACTGCTGTTCTCTTTCCTTCAGGTTTTGGGATCTAGCATATCCAGAGCGATCATATATTGTAGCAGGAGGTGCAAATGATGCTCTGCATTGTCCATCTGTCTCGTATTATAGAAAGATAATTGAAGGAACTGAGGTTGTGCAGGTAGGTTCGCCTTCAAAGATTTTAATTTATGATTCATAGATTTCTATAGCAATGTAAAACAGTAGCTTCAGCCAGAATATTATAACATCATAAATCGCCCAACTAACGAATCCTTATCTTATTAAATGTTTCCAAAAATACTTTAGAGACCAGGGATTTCGCTATATTTATTACTTAACAAGGTTCAAATTATTTTTTAAAAAGGCAGATATTGGAAATGTTCACTGAGTGATAAGTCTCTTGTGAAGAAACAAAAGTCAATCAGTTAACAAAGGACTGAAAGTTTTTACTGCATGTGAACAGCATATAAAAAAGGAACAAGGGAAGTGAGGAAAAAAGAAACATGAAGGAAAGTCGAAAACGTGTGAAGCTATTGAATAAGAGCAGCAAATAGCTAAAAAGTAGAAATAATAATAGCAGCAGCCATTATGAAGGAATAGGACAAAATGACTTCTACTTGCTAGCGTTTAAATACATTTTCAAGACCAATTCAGAGCATAGCTAAGGTCTATCTACAATGGATAAATTAAGTAACATATAGACCAGACAGGATTAGATGGCAGATTTATCTCTCTAAGATACACTGAGCCAGTTACATTTGTATGGCAATCAACGCTTTTAGAGTCACTTTGATGTCAGCTTTTTAGTTCCAGATTTATAAGAGCACAAGTAATAGGAGCAGGAGTAGGCCATCTAGCCCATTGAGCCTGCTCTGCCATTCAATTAGCTCATGGCTGATCTTTTCATTGACTCAGCTCCACTTACCCGCCCACTCACCATAACCCTTCATTCCTTTCCTGTTCAAAAATCTATCTATCTTTACCTTAAAAACATTCAACAAGGTAGCTTCAACTGCTTCACTGGGCAGGGAATTCCACAAATTCAGAACCCTTTGGGTGAAGTTCTTTTTACGGAATTAAAATTCAAAAATGGCATTGCTATGTGTTCTTTGGAATACTGATCCAGTAAGATAATAGAGTGAATGAATGTCTCAAGGGTGATACAAATCACAGAATTGCAGATTTGTTACAATGTAGAAGTTTATTTGACCCATCATTGGCTCTGTAAGCATTTTAATCTGGTTTCAATCACCTTTTTTTCTTTAACCCTGTGCATGCATTTCTGTTTAAATAATCCAGTGCCGTCTTAAATATGACAATTGATCTTCCTGCCACCACACTTTCAGATGGTGCATTCCATACCTTAATTACTCGCTGTTTGAAATTGTTATTTCTCTCACTTGCTTCTTTTGCAAAACATTTTAAAACTGCCCTTTCATTTTTGGTTCCTTTGTGTCAGAACAGTTTCTCCCTAAGCATTCTGTCAGAGTTTTTATGATTTTAAAAATTTATATTAAATCTCCACTTAGCCTTCTTTCCAAGGAAAACAACCTCGACTTCTCCATTCTTTCCTTCTAACTGAAATGTCATATCCCTGGAACTTTCTTGTAAAATTAATCTGTACTCTTTCCAATGCACTGATATCTTAAGATGCCCAGAACTCCAGCTGATGTCTAGTCAGTATCTTGTAGAAGTTCTTCTTAACTTCCCTGCCCATGCTGTGTGCCTTATTTTAAAGCCTAAAAAGGTTTATGCAAAGAAAGGAAAGCTGAAATTTTTCTGGCTTTTCCAATTCAAGAAAAGATCAAATGTAAACCTCCATGTTTATAGAAAATGTTTTGAAACTTAAATCCAGAGATCATAGAATCAGCTAATGGATCAATTCCATTTAATTTGGTTTAAAGTAAAAGTTCCAGAGTAGAGATGCATACATGATGTGTTGGACAGTGAAGAAATTTGCCTTTCTGACAACATGTTTTGGAAGGAGAGACTTTGAATAGAAGGGGGTGAAAACAAGTAATTAAAACTGTGATGAAATAGTTGTAAATGGCTTAACTCTGAAGAAGTGCCCCTCCACCTCAAAAATTAAACAGTGTTTCATCTTTGGATTCTGAGACATCTGCCATGTCCACCACATTTTGTTTCTGTTTTCTGTATGCTCCCTGACTCAGTGCTAGCAGTTTCCTAAGTGGGAGAGTTGTAAGTTCAAACTCCACTTAAGACAATCCACACAAAGGAAAAGTTGTGCTGTCAGACTTTTTAAGTCAAATTCTGAGTCTGCTCATTCAGATGGTTATTGAAGATCCTGTGATTTCATTTGAAAATGAGCAGAGAGCTTTCTTGGTATCCTGGACAACACTTAATCCTGTATCAACAACAACAAAACTGATTACAAACAAAAACAGAAACTGATGGAGAAACTCAGCAGGTCTGCCTGCATCTGGGAAGAAAGCAAAGTTAACGTTTAGAGTCCAGTGACTGTTCTTCAGGGATTCTGATGATTAGTTCCTGGACTTGAAACGTTAACTCTGCGTTCTTTCCACAGATGATACCAAACCTGCTGAGTTTCACCAGCAATTTTTGGTTTGTTTCAGGTTTCCAGCATTTGTAGTTTTTAGTTTTATTTTAATAATCTTGATTAACTGGTCATCTCATTCCTGTTTATGGGGCCTTCCTATGACAAATTAGTACCATGTTCATTAATTGTGAGTATGATTTTGTAAGATCTGAAATGCTCCGTTGTTTTTTTTCTTTCAAGAATAAACTGGTGCTAAATTGTGACTGCTTGAATGTTTGACAGTCTTACAAACTTTGACAGATTAATGCATAATTCCCTTTTCTGAATGTGCATACAGTTTTTTTTAAAAAAGTAGGATACCATATGGACACATGATGAAATATTTAACTAATACTAGAACTGACTTGTGACCTGCATGTTTTGTTTGTATTTGTCTTATTTTAGCATGTTCTTTTGTGATTGTGTGTATTTGTGCAATAACGAATTGAAAAAGTGAACAATGTTGGGAAGAAAATGGATTGAAACTATCCATTAGTAGAACTACTGTTTCCATATTGCAATCTAATCCTCACATTTTTCAGAATATCAGTTGAATGAAAAGCCTGTTTATGTTTTGAAAGGAAATTCACAACAAGCAGAAAGTTGGATCTTCAGAGGATGTACCCCGACGAGGTCCAGAATCTCTCCCAGTTGGGCATCATGACATTATCACTGATCTTGCTGCTTTCCAAACAACCCAGGGATTTATTGTAACTGCTTCACGAGATGGGATAGTCAAAGTTTGGAAGTAGCAGTTTGATTCTGAAAACAAAGTGAAGGACACTGTTTTATCATCTTCATCAATGAAGTACTTGATTATAGGTTAGGGAACATTATACCCTGATTTTGTTCATGCAAAAATCATGAAGAATGTGATTATATTTTTGTTTAAAAATGCCTTCACGTTTTCAGATTTTAAACCTTACGTTCTATTGACCTTGCAACTGTAGAAATGAACTCCCAGAAATAGAAACCTGAAAGTGTCTTTGTTGCTTCAGTACTGAATAAGAGGTGTGATTGCAGATTATAAACCTGGGATATATTTTCTTCATGCTGCATTCATTTTTGATCTGTGAACTTTTTTATTACAAAAATTTGCTTTGTGAATAATGTCCTCAAAGTAATTAAATCTCGACAAGCAAAAATAATTCCCTGAATCATTCCAAAAGACTTTGGAATTTCGAGGAGAATAAAAATTGGATTAAATTGTAACAGTAAATAGGTAGTTTAGAACCCTTCAATACATTTTCTTTTTGTTTGTCACTTGTAAAATGTTTGCTATGAATTCTTGCATTTTCCCACATAATACAAAAGTATGTCCTCACAGCAAGTATGCTTCGAATCATTAAATGTCTTTGGTGCTTCCAGCATTTTTTAAGACTCTAGAGTAAACTTATAAATACTTGAGGGAAGAGAAAGCTGTTAGAGAGAATCTAAGTTAGCCTTTTATGAATGGATTTGGTCACTGTGGTCATTGAGCAAATGTGCTGAAAAAGGGCATCGTACCTGATGTCACTCCAGGTTGAAGAGTATCATACGGGAAAGATAAAATTCATCAGTGGAGATATGTAGATATTTAAATAAATTAAACTTAGGACCAGTGGTGGTAATCTTTATATGAATGTTTGAACATATGATTATTTGATGTTGTGTTGCACAAGCTTAACTGAATCTGAAGAAAGTTTAAAGATCTTGCCCCAAGTTGCAGTTTACTGGTGCACTTTTAAAGTATTTAATCTTTCTGCAAATGTTCTTAGTTTATTTCTGGCAAAATAACTAGCTTCGTCATGACCATTACCTGATGCCAAATAATCACTGTAATCACAACCAAGTTATGCTTAGTAATCGTGAGAAAGATTTGAAATTTTTTTGCACTTCTCTTAAATGCAAAAGGATGTAGGATGTGTGGAACCTTCATTGAGAAATGTCTACAATTATTTAACCCTCTGCGCTGGAAGCTGCAGAGATGTAGCAGGTTCGTGTAGAGGACAGGTAGTGAGCCTTTTAAATTACTGGACTTGAATTTAAGGGCTTCAACTTAAATGTTATTCACTTATTTGTGAAAAATATTAAAACTTATGTATTATTTGAGCTTTAGTTTTTGGAACTTCAATGGAATAAAATGCAATGTAATGCATTTTACTCAACTTGTTGGCATGACATAAACTTGCTCTTCGCTTTGCGAAGGAAATGTGAATAAATAATTAAAATTCTTGTTACCAGTTGCTTCTTGTCTGGTGTGATTAATTAAAAGGATATTCTATTTAATATCTCTGCTATTAAATAGATTAATTCAGTAGAATTCCATTAAAAGTTAAGCAACTTGTTTATGCTTTTCCACTCTTAGTCATAGAGTCATAGAGATGTACAGCATGGAAACAGACCCTTGGGTCCAACCCGTCCATGCTGACCAGATATTCCAACCCAATCTAATCCCCCCTGCCAGCACCCAGCCCATATCCCTCTAAACCCTTCCTATTCATATACCCATACAAATGCCTCTTAAATGTTGCATTGTGCCAGCCTTCACCACTTCCTCTGGCAGCTCATTCCATGCACATATCACCCTCTGTGTGGAAAAGGTTGCCCCGTAGGTCTCTTTTATATCTTTCCCCTCTCACCCTAAACCTATGCCCTCTCGTTCTGGACTCCCCGACCCAGGGAAAAGACTTTGCTTATTTATCCTATCCATGCCCCTCATAATTTTGTAAACCTCTATGAAGTCACCCCTCAGCCTCCGACGCCCAATATTTTTTTGTAAGAGTTCAACAAGAATTCAAAGTTTTGTAAATAAACCTCTAAGTCTTGCTGAAATGAAAGTAACATCCTGAAGAAATCTTTGCAGGTCTGATAGCATCTATGAAGAGAAAAACTTAATGTTTCAGATTTTGTCAGATATGTAAAAAGTTAGATTTCTAAATCAAGTATGAGAAAAGTGATAGGGAAAAAATAAAAATGCAAGCTAATATTTGGTAATACAACAGAAGACAGGGTTAGAAGACTGAAAGAATGATGGTGCATAACAAAAATGGCTGATGATGGAGCAAGAAAGGAAACAAAGATTAATTTAGGCAAATTGTAAATTAGAACAATCATTAGTAGCTGCTGTTGGGCAAAAATAGGAGTGGCAATTATGATTTGAAACTTGAACTCCCTGGTGCATCTAAAATGCTGTGAAGTGTCTTGTGAAAGATAACATGCTGTTGCTCGTTCTTCCACTGAACTTTAGAAGAATGTAGGGGGTGGAGAAGAACAGAGAATAAAATGACAGCAATCAAAACCATGTGAACACACTTGTGGTTATCCAGTCCTCCGTTTAGTATTTCCACTGTCGAGGTTAACATGTGTTCAATGCTCATAATTGAAATGGGAAAAAGTACAATTAAATCACTTCTTTATCTGAAAAGTGTGTTTGGAACCCTGATGGCATTTTCTGTATCTGCATAGGAAAGGAACATGGTTCAGCGAGCGAAGAGTCTCTTCAGAATACAGAAAGACCTGGGAAAGGGCAAATGTGTATAATAGAGGATCTGTTAAATCTTGGAGTGGAAAGTGAAAAGAAAAGTCTGATTGTGGCTTTGTTGGGGGTGTGTACATGTGGGAACAGAATTGTTGGAGTTGGGATGCACATGCTTAAGGGACACCCAAATTGGAGGCAAATCTTGGCTGAGGAAAAGGAAGACATATCAGATGCATTGGTATGGTGGGTGGCATCTTCAGAACAAATGGAAGATGATTAGGAAGATGGAAAATAGTCCTTGATGTAGTTATGAGGAGTGATGATGGATAGTTCTAATGTCACTGGATGAGTAATCCAGCGCCTTGGGCTAATGTCCTGGAACATGGGTTCAAACTTCACAACTAAAGCTAAAGCTAGTATCGGTAATCATGGAACTATCATCAATTTTCAAAATACTCATGTGATTCATTAATGTCCTTCTAAAGGATGAAATCTGTCCTTAGAGTTAGGCCTATATGTGATTCCAGATTAATGGCAATATTGTTGACCTCCCTCTGAAATGAAGAGAAAATGAGGTCTGCAGATGCTGGAGATCAGAGATGGAAATGTGTTGCTGGAGAAGCGCAGCAGGTCAGACAGCATCTAGGGAACAGGAGAATCGACGTTTCGGGCATTAGCCCTTCTTCAGGAAACCTGAAGAAGGGCTAACTGAAGCCCTGAAGAAGGGCTTCAGTTTCCTGAAGAAGGGCTAATGCCCGAAACGTCGATTCTCCTGTTCCCTAGATGCTGTCTGACCTGCTGCGCTTCTCCAGCAACACATTTCCATCTCCCTCTGAAATGGTCTAGTTCTAGGGCATTTTGGGATTAGTAACTAATGTGGGACCAGATATCAACACCTTATTCCCATGAATTGAATTTAAGCAAGTTTAATCAAGATAGCTGTGGTAGTCAGCAAACCCATAGAAATTTTGATTGAAAGTCTACTCCCAATATGAGAGATGGAGAAATCAGGTTGAGGGGAAAAGTCACAGATGAACTATGTGAAGATGAGTAAATATTGAAAATTAGAAATAAAATTGATTCTAATTTTTCCAGTATGGGGCAAGAGCAGTTAGTACTGATGCAGTCATCAATGTCCCCAAATTAGAGGTGATGGAGGGCACCAATGTCTAACTAGAACACAGAAAGTTTAAAATAACTTGCCAAACAAAATCAAGGAATGCTTATCACCCAAATGGGTTCCTTGAACTGCATTTTATATGAAAGAAGCAAATTGAGTGAGAAGTGTTAGTCAATGTAAATGTCAGGTCAACGCAGAGGAGGGTGGTGGATGGAATTGGTTTGGCCTTCTTGCAATGGAGATATTGGATATCCATGATGTAAACAAGATATTTAGGGCCTAGAAACTTGCAGAAAGTGGCTGAAACAGGTCAGAAAGGACAAAATTAGGGATGTATGTGGAAGAAATCAAGAGATTCAAGAACAAGGTGAAAAGCTGGGTCAACTAGAGCAGTGTTATTTATTGGTCTTGCGCAAGGTATCAAATTAGCTTTGGGATACTGAGGTTGGAGGTTTCGGAAGAAAATATCCAGAGTTGACAGGGTCTGGGACAAGTCTGAGAAGTAATGTCTTGAGGTTCAATCTTTTGCTTCATGAGTAGGACTGAAATGTCAGACAGTTGAGATTTAACCTCTAAAGACAATGGTAGGGTTAATCCTGAGAGAACATAGTGCTTGTGCTGGGCTAAAGGGGGTAATTGGAGTAGAGAGATTGAGATAGTAGATGACGTATTCCCAATGATCTAGAAAGATGTGAAAATGTCAAATGGAGTTCCCGGTGGAACAATGTTGACCAAAACGTCTGTTACACGGGGAGAGGTTTGAGGAAAGAATAATGGCTGAACAAATGGTTGTGCAGATGAGTTTATGAAATATGAATTGAGTAGGGGTATAAGAGATAGTTTACATATTTGCTCAAAACTCCTGAGGTCTGTCCAGTAGATACTGAGAGGGTGCCTATGGGAGATATATGGGCTGTATGAGATGAAGGGGCATGGGGATATGTTAGAATGGAAATGAGGAGTGTGATTTATAAGACATACAAATTATGTTGGGAGTTAGGTTGATGTCCCTGAAAACTGATCTAATCTATCTAGAATCTAGGCAAATTGTGATTTGGAGATGCCGGTATTGGACTGGGGTGTGCAAAGTTTAAAAATCTCACAACACCAAGTCATAGTCCAATAGATTTATTTGGAAGCACAAGCTTTCAGAGTGCTATGGTTGTGGAGAATAAGATTGTAAGCCACAGACCTGGATTGTTTGTTAAGTGTCTAATCTCTTAGAATGACCATGTTGGTTTCAATTCTTTCATATGCAAATCACAAAACTTTTTTTTAAAAGTTATATTCTCAAGTAAATTTTAACAATTTGTGTCATTTTGGCCCAGATAATGTATTGAAGGTTTGAGCTTCCCTGTGCAAGGCTGTCTGTGCCACAATGGTAAGACTGATTCTAATCTAAAAAGCGGATTTACAGAATCTTACATGGATTAATGCAGTTTTTGAACAAAGTAAGATGTAATTCTGCAAGTACAAATTCACCCCTCAAACTTATATGTGTATGTGTGCATGTGGATGTGTGTGTGTGGTGGTGTGGCAGGGGGGCAGGAGGGAGGTTATGAGTGTGTGTGAATGTGGTGAGGGTGAGTGTGAGTGTAAAGGGGTATAAGTCTGTGAGAGGATATGTGTGGGAGTGTATGTGTAAGCGTATGAGACAGGGTCTGTGTGAGTGTGTGTTCAGAGGTGGGAGGGGGGTGGGGGGGGATATGTACTTGCAGAATTACATTTTACTTTGCTCAAAAACTGCATGAATCTTTGGGTTCTCTTCAATACCATGTTACTCATTTATAGATTTCTCCTATATTGGAGATGACGTGAGCATTGCTACATGAAGCAATGCTGGACACAAAATCTACCATGATTGCAACATAGACAAGATGCTCAGCATTCTCAGATCCATAGCTCTCAGCGTTTCTCAAGATGCACATTCTAAGTTGCATTCTTCAGCAACATTGTCCAGATTTTCAGCTCAGGTTTGGGAATTTGACTCAAATCTATTTTGAACTTCCAAAACAGTGTATACCTCAGGACCCTATTTTTTCCATAGCTTTCATGTCTGAGAAATGTGTGAACTGAAGGGTCAGATTTTGTAAGCTGTTCTGCTGTGTGGGAGGCGTGTGCAAATGTAGGACTAAGTTCCTACTTTATTTCCCTTTTTAAATGAACATTTTACATTCGTAACCATAAAAATCATTGGAATTGCAAATCCATCTATTGAAGATTGTAATTAGAATATCTACTATATTTTTTTTTCCTTTGAAATCAAATGGTTTTACTGATATTATCATTTCCATCTCATTTCCACCTATAATTGAGCATGTTTTCTCTTGTACTCTCTCATTCCCACTGCTATAGCCATCTGTAAATGTTATCTCAAAGCACGTCAGGATTTTTGTTTGCATCTCTGATCAACTTTACTGTTTCCTGAATTGTTACTTTTCATATGATTATAAGATAACTTGGGTTCCTTTGAGTTGTCTGTCAGGTTTTATGCATTTTTGATTTTTGGTTCTGCTCTCTACTTTGCAAATTTGTCTTGCTTTCTTAGAATCTTACAACCCAAAAGGTGGTCGTTTGACCCATGATGTCTTTCCTGGCTCTTTGAAGGAGCTATGCCATTTATCTTCATGTTTGGGCTTTGTTGCCATAACCCTGCAAATGAATTACCTTAAAACATATACCCAGATATTATTTGAAAGTTCTAACAGAATCTGATTTCCCCCACACAATCAGTAAACTGTTCCAGATATCTAACCCTCTGTGCAGAGAGAAATAAAAATCTTCCTACTTTACTCTCTCATCCTTTTGCCAATAACTAACAATCCAAAGTTACTCACCCGCCTGCCAGAGGAAACCATTTCTCCCTATATCATCTATTAAAACTTAGCAAAGTTGAATATCCTTATTAGATCTTCCCTAACCTACTTCTCCAATCTCTCTGTACTACTAGAATCCCTCATGCTACTAAGGCTCATCTGCACTGACATCAACAGTTTGGCTTCTTTCTTAAATTTGTTTTCATGTTTTTAGTCATGGATATATCTTTTTTTAAAAAAAGTAACCCTTTTAACATTATGCATCAATGTACTTTTTCCAGGAATATGTCTCAGGGTCTCTCAAAATGATACTTGGGACATGAAGTGGTGTCATGAGCTCTGAGACAGCAAAGCTTATCCTTCTGCTCTTTCAGATCTTCTCTCTACTTTTGCTCTCATTGGTCTTAATTTCCTTAAATCTCAATTATTGAGAGTGCTCGTGAGAATTTTCAAGCCTTGAAATGGGCTTTCATCGAGGAGAATTTTGGGATTCACTGCTCTAGTCTATAGCCTTGCAGTTCTTGTTTTGAATATTTATTACAGTTTGTTGTCTATTTTTGCAGTTTTTCCTCTTCCAGGCTCAGATGATTACCTGCTTATCTCCTTGTAATGGGCTGTTGGGGAAAAAAAATTCTCACTCTACCCATTCCTTTAACTGGTCAGAATCATAGAGCCATAAACATGGAAAGACACCCTTAGGTCTAACTAGTCCACGCCAACCATGTTCCCAAACTAAACTAGTGTCACCTGCCTGCACTTGGTCCATATCCCCCCAAATCTTTCCCATTCATAAATGTATACAAACGTCATTTAAATGTTTAAAGTGTATGGGCATCCACCACTTCTTCTGGCAGTTGATTCCAAACATTAACCATTATCCATATAAAAATGTTGCCCCCCATGTCCTTTTAAAATCTTCTTCCAGGATGGTAATTGTGGTTGTTGGAGGTTGGGCATCTCAGCTGCAAGGCATCTCTGCAGGAGTTCCTTGGGGTAGTGTCCTTGACCCAACCATCTTCAGCTGCTTCATTAATGATCTTTTCTCCATCATAAGGTTAGAAGTGGAAATGCTTGTCAATGGTTGCACAATGTTTAGTACCATTTGCAGCATGTCAGAACACCTTGTCTAAATGTAGCAAGATGTGAACTTGGGATGGGATGAAACATGGCAAGTAACGTTTGCACTAAATAAATGCCAGGCAATAGCTATCTCCAGTAACTTTTGCATTGAAATAAAGACATGTCCCCCTGTCTTTACATTATCTACATGCCTTACTTCTTTCTTGGAATTAGATTCATGTTCATGCCTCTGTTCATGTTGCACTTTCATTAGCCAGTTCATTTGACAAATAGTTAGACTGTGAAACATGTATGAAAACAAGGAACCAATTGCAATATGGGAGCTTGATTTAAAAATGTTAATAAAATATCCTGCACCTCCATATAGGAATACTCTGACACTTTTGAAATGGCAACAGGTTAAGGTAAATTTCTGGTTTCAATTTTTAAAAAAAACTCTGAATCTATCTCATCTGCCTTGCAATTTGGAAGGGGTTGATTAATTTCAAGGCACTTCACTGTACTGAAGGATTGACACTTTCCATCACCCTTGTTTTCTAATGTTGTAAGTATCTCATCACATAATTCTTCCTGTATGTATAATTTGAAAGTAAATAAGAGTTGAAAAGTGCTTTACTGTGACACATGAACTATTGAATCTAAATCTGGAATGCTAAAATTTTGTGCAACCATTTACTAGATGTTAACTGTAAAATGCAATCAATCAATCATTATTTGTAAATGTTTTATTTAAGTTATCTAAAGTGTCAGAAAGAATGGCTGGCTTTTAATTTTCATTCCACAAACTTCAACAGTGATTATTTTGGCAAAAATATTCTTACAGAATTTATAATGTTTGTCTAATAATCATGATTTTCTGAACTTGCGCATAGTTTTCATGACCCAGCTTATTTTATCACTGGACAAATCAGACCCCAGACTGAAATCTGGCTTAATTTTTTTTCTTGTTTTTAGCAAGGTGATGACATTGTAACTTAAGCATGTAATGGTGCAGGTTTTGTTTTAACAACAAAACAGAAGTTTATTATGTAAAAGAAACAAAGATAAAATAGAATGAACCAACACATAACGCATACTTAAAAGATTTAAAACACGTGGTGAAAATATAATGCCATTAATCCCAAAAATATCTCTTTACAATTCTTTTTCTATCCCAATTAAGAATTGGCCTGGTTATAATTTCAATTCAAGATCATGAGATTCAGATAGCCTCTTCCTCAATTCATCCTATAGCTGAAATTAAGCTTTCTCAACTTCACATAAGACCTTTAGGCTTTTATCTCAACATTTCCAGCCAGGAATATTTAAACTAAACTCCTTACACTGAGGTGACCTATTTTAACAATTTTAAACTATCTTCTCCCTTTCTCAGGAGCAATAGCTTTATACATCCAGTTTCCGCTGAGAACTCTACAGAACTGCCTTAAATGAAGTCTACATTTATTTTCAAGCTATGGGTGTTTCCTCTGACACTGCCCAAAAAACAATCACAGAATCTTCTACCTGCCAGCTTAATGCATTACACTGTTTCCAAAGCAACTGCTTTAGGACATTTTCTTATGCTTGTAATATTATATATTTACAAGTAATTTGTGTTGATTCAGAGAAATAAAATAGTTATTTGGCTTTATCATCATTAGCATAATTCAGTTGTATGCATTTATGATGAAGGTCCATTGAAGTTTAAATGGACCTTTAGTCCAAAATGCTAATGAAAATTTTCAATTAGAAGGATTGATGATGAATGGTTTTGACCCAGTGTCAGTGACGGATCAGTGATATAGTGCCAAGTCAAGTTAGTGTGTGACTTGGAGGTAAATGTGCAGGTAGTGATTCCATATGTCTGCTATCTCTATCCTCCTTCATGGTTGAAGTCACAGTTTTAGTAGATTAGATTCTCTACACTATTGAAACAGGCCGTTTGCCCCAACAAGTCCACACTGATGTTGAGAATGAGTTTATACAATGCGTCTTGTAGATGGTACACACTACTACTGTGTATTTGTGTTGAAGAGAGTGAGAGTCAAATGTGGTGGATGGTGTCAAATCTCTTGAGTGTTGAAGCTGCGATCATTCAAACAAATTGACAATATTCCATCACTCCTGATTTCTGCCTTATAGTTGAAGGACAGGCTTTGGGGAAACAGGTGATTTATTCACTGCAGAATTTCTAGTCTCCGATCTGATCCTATAGTGATAATATTTATGTGCCTGGTTTATCAATGATAAACTCCAGGATGTTAAGGTTTCAGTGACACTAATGCCATTGATCATCAAGAACCGATGGTTACTTTCTTGTTGGATATGTCTGGCACTTATATGGCATGAATTTTACTTATCACTTATCACCCAAATCTGCATATTGTTCAGGTCTTGCTGTCTATGAACATGAACTGCTTCAGTATCTGAGGAATTGCAAATATTGAGAGATCTCTGGGAAAGTCATGAATGAAGTGGCTGAAGAAGGATTACCCATGGACATTAGAACATAGAACAATACAGCGCAGAACAGGCCCTTCGGCCCTCGATGTTGCGCCAACCTGTGAACTATTCTCAGCTCGTCCCCCTACACTGTCCCAAAATCATCCATGTGCTTATCTGAGGAACTTCTGAAGATGTGTCCTGCACTGAGATAGTTGATAGCTGAAAAATGTGTTGCTGGAAAAGTGCAGCAGGTCAGGCAAAGGAGGAGAATCGACGTTTCGGGCATAAGCCCTTCAGGAATGAGGAGGGTGTGCCAAGCAGGCTAAGAAAAAAGGGAGGAGGGACTTGGGGAAGGGGCATTGGGAATGCGATAAGTGGAAGGAGGTTAAGGTGAGGGTGATAGGCTGGAGAGGGTGGGGGCGAAGAGATTGGGAAGAAGATTGCAGGTCAAGAAGGCGGTGCTGAGTCCGAGGGTTGGGACTGAGAAAAGGTGGGGGGAGGGGAAATGAGGAGGCTGGAGAAATCAGCATTCATCCCTTGTGGTTGCAGGGTTCCTGGGCGGAAGATGAGGTGCTCTTCCTCCAGGTGTCGTGTTGCCATGGTCTGGCGCTGGAGGAGGCCAAGGACCTGCATGTCCTTGGCGGAGTGGGAGGGGGAGTTAAAGTGTTCAGCCACGGGGCGGTTGAGTTGGTTGGTGCAGGTGTCCCAGAGGTGTTCCGCAAGTAGGCAGCCTGTCTCCCCAATGTATAGGAGGCCACATCGGGTGCAGCGGATGCAGTAAATGGTGTTCTCTGAAACGTTCCGCAAGTAGGCGGCCTGTCTTCCCAGTATAGAGGAGGCCACTTCGGGTGCAGTGGATGCAGTAAATGATGTGTGTGGAAGTGCAGGTGAATTTGTGGCGGATATGGAATGATCCCTTGAGGGAAGTAAGGGGGGAGGTGTGGGTGCATGTTTTGCATTTCTTGCAGGGGAAGGTGCCGGAGTGGAGGTCGTCTGAGGGGAAATTGCGGTCTTTGAAGAAGGAGGCCATCTGGGTTGTTCGGTATTGGAATTGGTCCTCCTGGGAGCAGATGTGGCGAAGGCGAAGGAATTGGGAATATGGGATGGCGTTTTTACAGGGAGCAGGGTGGGAGGAGGTGTAATCTAGGTAGCTGTGGGAGTCGGTCGGTTTATAGTAAATGTCCGTGTTGATTCGGCCGAGATAGAAATGGAGAGGTCTAGGAAGGGGAGGAGGGAGTCTGAGACGGTCCAGGTGAATTTGAGGTCGGGGTGGAAGGTGCCCGTAGTGTTAGGTAATGGGGTAAATGTAGGGGAATGGATCTAGGTGGGTTGTTCTTCAGAGGGTCGATGTGGACTTGTTGGGTCGAAGGGCCTGTTTCCACATGTAAGTAATCAAGTAATCAAAATCATAATACCTTAACTATTGTATCACTTGAACTTGACCAACTGAACACATCAATGGCTCTTTGAAAGGTTTCTGATTTGAAGCATTAGGTCAGATTTTTTGAGGAACAGTCACAGTCCTCCAATGTTTTTTTTGCAAAATGAATTCTGTGTAAATTGACATATTCCCATTAGCCCCATGTTTAGTGTTAGAGGACTAAGGAAAATTATTCAATTCAGAGATGAATAAATACACGATCAAATCTATGCATAACTATATATATCTTTAATGACCTTAGGATATACAAAATCATTTGAAAGTCAGTGATGTGATTTTGGAACAAGGTCTGTGCAGTTAGGTAGGGTAAACCTGCAACTAATGTGTGCAGTAAAATCCCTCGTATGATAAATAAGAAATGGAATATTGGTTGAGGGATAAATAAAGGGCATGGATTACTTGTTTAAATAGCACCTGAGATTTTTCACATGCACCTGAAAGAAAATGATCCTGCACTACTACATGGTCAGTTTAAATTGTGCCCAAGTTATGTAATGGGGCATTAATCAACTCGCAAACTTAATCTTTAGAAAATAGTACAACTGACGTAAATATATAAACATTCTATTGCATTAACAAATATTCATATGGAACAGCATACTGCAAGTTTTAATAGTAAAAGTCAAGTGAAATCAACTGAAAATCTTACATACCTGTCCGTGAATTCACACGTGAATTTGTTTTAAAGAAAACTGCTAGATCAGCAAATTGAGCAATTTCAGCTTATGTCAACAGAAATATTATGTTAGCCACTTCTCATTTGCAGTGAGTTGGGAATTCAGGTATTGCTAATTGTTCTGACCTCTGCGCCAGGAGGTCTGGGTTGAAGACTCACCTACTCCAGATGTGGATAATAACATCTCTGAACAGGTTGATTAGAAAAGTAGGTTGAATTAAAAAAAAGCCAAGTTGGGCTTTTATGGTGTAGTGGTATTGACCCTATCTCTGGGCTAGGATGCATGGGTTTGGGTCCCACCTGCTCCAGAGGTTTGTCACAATATATCTAAACAGATTGTTTTCAAAATGTCAGTGTCATGTTGAGGCTTTTGTGATGTAGTGGTAGTCCCTATGTCAGGATCCAGAGGCCCAGGTTACGGTCCCAACTGCTCCAGAGGTCACAGAGTCCTACAGCATGGAGACGGGCTCTTTGACCCATGTTGATTAAAAAAAATCTATAAACTTCCATTTTCTTTCCCTATTTCATTTGCAAGTATGATGATGTCAGATTGTAACAGATGCTTCTACCATGGGCACGAAGGACCACCCACTTAAAAGTTTTTATTGGTCCTGCAGGAAACTCAACAGTTTGTCAGTTTTCATTTCTCATTTCTCTTGTGAGTTGAACTACAGTACCATAAGTGAATAAGTTTAAATCATCAAATGTTCAGTTCCTAAAAAGAACTATATTGATGAGTTGCACATAGATGATATCGTGCACCTTTTTGCTTCTACTGTTTTAATTAATGTGCATTGCTATGATTAAGACAAGACGTGTGCACAACATCAAGCTACTTTTCTGATTTAAAATTATCTTTTCAGCTGCAGAACTGTTAGGCCAAATGGAAAATTAAGTAAGGATAAGTGGGTGAGGTGAGAAGAATTTAAAGTTGCTTGCACTAGAGAAAAATGGGAATTTGTTTTGTTAAAAGTTATAAGTTTCCTATTATTTGTTTCCTTAGATTGCATAGCATGCACAATACCACTCTAGAACTGCCATCGTGAGGTGTAGAAAATGGGACAGAGATAAATTGTCAGTTCCCCACACTTTTGAGCAGATGGCTGAATCATGTATTTATTGTGTCCTGCACTTAATAGCCCACAACAAAATTGTCTTCTTTTAAATGTTATTTCTCACAGCACCCCTTCCTCATTCCTATAGGCCCACAGTGAAAAAGAGGAATGACTGGATAGTAAAGGTAAGAGATAAGAATCATCAAGTGTACAGGGCTGAAGGAATAGGGTGACAAGGTAGGACACTGGATGAAGGGTATTGGGAGAGAAATGAATTGGTATAAACAAGATGCTGAGATGGCTTATCAAGATTAGAGACTGGGAAGGCATGAGATTTGAGAAATGTAAAAGAGAATTGGAGGCACAGGAGAATAAAAGATATTTAGCTGAGTTAGACCAGGAGAGGAAACTGGGGACTGAAATCATCAACTGGTTACTCCAGAGGAGGTTATTTAGCCCATCAAATCCATGCCAGCTTTGAGCAATTCAGCCTGTTCAAGTAAGTTGAGTACTTTCCCATATCTTGGGAAGCACCTCACTTAAAAGGCCACCATTGATGAGATTTAACACTGAATCTGTTACACCAACTCAGTCTTTGACAGTCTGTAGCCTGTTTGACAATTGTCCTGAACAAAGGACAGATTGAATTGAATTACTTTTGTCGTTCTCCAGTGCTTAACAGTTGATTTTTAAAAAAGATCACTTTCCCTTTCTTAAAAACTTGCAGTGGTGTGCTTCCCGAAACTTTGCTTGTGAAATCCAATTTAAAGTTCTATGGCAAAGTTAGGTTTAAAACGAATTAGGGTTTATTTGTGCATTCAAAACTGGGACAGTGGGAGGTGCATAGCAGATATTCCAGGAGTGATGCAGCTGGTCAAACCACTTAGTTTTAAGCAAAACCGAATTTATTTACAAGATTACCAAATGCAACACAAACAAAAAGAGAGCAAGATATAGAATAACTTAACCTATCCGAAAACCCCACAGACTATCTCAACATAATGATGCTGTTCCAAATATTTACAACAATCCCCATAAACACCCCTTGGCAAAAAAGGAAAAATCAAACACAGGTTCTAACAGGAGAGAGAGTGAGATGGCAGAGAGATTCAACATGGAACACGTTCATCCATTTAGCTGTTTCTTGGCCCAGTAGCCTCAAAACTGACTGCATGTTTTCAGTGATCAGCCAGACTGCTAAAACGAAACAAAACCAAACCAAACAAAACCAAACCAAACCAAAATCAAACTGAGCAGGGAGAACTGGCCACTCCCTTTTCATTGTATAAATGTTTTCTTTTAACTTGAAAACCTTTTTTCTGAGGCAGTATCTGTTAGCTATAAACAAATTGGCCCCAAAATCCTTCAAGCCTAGACCTTTCAGAACCCATGTTTTGCAACCTCTCTGAAATAAAAGCCAAGGACAGCATAACCTTGTTAAAGGAGCAACATCATCACACTTCCTCCCTTAAAAAAAATGAACCACCAATATCCAAAGATGGCTTAATTTCAAAACCCCTTAATCTTAAAATGTTAATACTCTACAACACACATATACATAACATTGACAATAATCTGCAAACATGCACTACTGCATTCTGTTTCAGTTAGTCTTACTCCTCCCACTGAATGCCACTGTTTCTCATTCAAATCTCGACAATGCATCGGCAATCATGTTTTCTCATCCTGTCACAGGCACAATTTTCAAATTGAATAGCTATAACGACAAGCTCCAGCAAAACTGCCTGGCATCTCTGTCCTTAAATTTCTCCACAAGCTTCAACTGGTTATGACCAGTGTATATAATTGTCTCAGATACATTACTGGTAACATAAACATGGAAATGTTGTAATGGTAACACCAAGCTCAAAGTCTCCTTCTCGACTATCAAACATTTCTGCTGATTAATGTTCACTCTCCTGGAGAAATACCTGATAGGTCTTTCTATCTTCTTGTCATCTACTTGCAGAAGTATAGCACTGACACCTACATCACTCACATCGATAGCCACCTTGAATGGCTTTGCCTAATTAGGTGTGGCTAACACTGGAGCAGTGGTTAACACAGCTTTCAGGCTGTTAAATGCCTTCTGACAGTTTGCTGCCCATTGAAACTTCTTTAGCAATCCAGTGAGTGGAGCAGCCACACTGCTAAAATTTTATGTGAATTTTCAATAAAATCCACTCAATCCCAGGAACTGTAATACTGCCCTTTATGTCGATGGTATGGGAAACTCCCCAATTACCTTTGTTTTTGAATTCCGTGGGGTCATTTGTCCATGTCCAGTAACATGGCCCAGGAAGGTGACTTGGGCTTTGGCAAATTCACCTTTAGCCAGGTTTATCACTAAGCCTGCCTTCCGAAGTCAATTGAACACATCTGATAAATGTTGCAAGTGTTCCATCCATGTGTGACTATAAATCACCAGGTCATCTTCATATATGACACAATTGGATAATCCAGACATGACCTTATTGCTTAGTCTCTGAAATGTGGCTGCCACATTTTTCATACCAAACAGCATGACTTTAAACTGATACAGTCCATTTGGTGCTACAAAAGCTGAAAATGTCTTCTCTCCTTTAGATAAAGAAACCTACCAGCATCCTCTGAGCGAGTCCAACTTAGAAATAGAAGTTGCTTGTCCCACCTTTATAACACAGTCTTCCAAATGTGGAATTGGATATGCATCAGTCTTTGTAACGGCATTGACTTTGTGTCAGTCCACACATAATTGTTGGGTACCATCTGGTTTTGGTACCGTTACTATGGGTGAGCTCCAGTCACTGTAATTCACTTAGAATATGGAGCATATGTTCAATCTCCTTTTGAACCTGTGCCAACTTAAAAGGGTTATGCCTGTAAGGATGTTGCTTAACCAGAACAGCATCTCCTATAGCTACATCATGCATAATTAGGTTAATACTTCCTAGCTTACTTCCACATAGTAATACCTCTTTCAGGTCATTTCAATTTCCTTCTGGAAAGTAACTCAATAATTTATCCCAATTCTTGACAGCTTCCTCCTTGTCCAATTTAATTTGAGGAATGTCCAATTCAGAATCCTCTGTATGTGATTATTCCCTCTGTGTTGTAACCAATAACACAGGATTTTCCTTCCCTGTCAAATCACCTTTTGAGCAAATTCACATGACACACTCTGTGAAATTACTTTCTGTCTGGAGTCTTTATCAAACAGTTCACTTCACTCAATTTCCTTTCAACTTGATAAGGTCCACTAAACCTTGCTTTTAAAGTTTAACCTATCACAGGAAGTAACACTAACACCTTATCCCTGATAGCAAAATTGTGAGTTTTTGATTTCTTGTCTCTTTCCTGTTGCACAGTATGATATGATACTTTTAAATGCCATCTCGCCAACTCCCCTAATCTATTTAATTGTTTCCTAAAACTTGACAAATAGTCCAAATATGTGGTCTCTGAATTATGACTTACCAATTTCTCTTTAATCAATTTTAGCGGTCCTCTTACTTCATGCTGAAAAACTAATTCAAATAGACTGAATTCAGACAATTAATTTGGTGCACCTCTGATCACAAAAAGTACAAATGAAGTTTTCTTATCCCAATCATCTGAATAGTCTTGACTATAAGCCCTCAACGTGGTATTTAATGTCTGATGCCAACTTTCTATGACTCCACATGACTCTGGATGGTACACAATAGATTTGAACTGTTCTATTCCTAAACTGTCCATAACTTCCTGGAATAATCTTGATGTGAAGTTTGACACTTGATCTGATTGTATCTCTGTGTGTAGACTATTTCTAGTGAACAATTTGAGTAATTCCTCTACACAATATCACAGCTAAAAGGAGTGTAATGGGACAGCCTCTGGAAATCTAGTGGACACATCCATTATTCTTAACAAATACTGATTCCCACTTTTGGATTTAGATTGGTGTCCTACTCAATCAATTAAGACTCTTGTAAAAGGTTCTTTAAATGCAGGAATAGGTATTAAAGATGCTGGTTTTATTCCTACCTGTGGTTTTCTAATTACCTGACATGTATGACGTGTCTAGCAAAATTCAACGACATCCTTGTGCAGTCCAGGACAATAAAAATGTTCTTGTATTTGAGCTTGAGTTTTTCTCACTTCTAAATGATCCCGTCAAGGTAGTTCATGCGTTATCCGCAACACCTCCTTTCTATAAACCACTGGCAAAATGACTTGATGAACTTCTGCCCATTTCTCATGTGCCTGAATAAGTGATAGTCTCCATTTCCTCACTAAGACATCATTTTTAAGACAGTAACATTCAGGAATACATTCAGATTCTTTTTCTGTGTATGCCTTTTGATGGAATTGCTTTAAATTTTCATCTTTCTGCTGTAACTCAGTTAATTTACCTGAGCTAAAGATGTCTGCTGTGTCATCTATCTGCTCCTAGCTTGTCTCAACCTGATCAAACAGGGTCTCTGCTGATTCCACTTCACCTTTCTTATCTATACTCTTTGATCTCTCCTGTTTCAACTGGTGACCCTGTGACCTTGGTACCACATAGTCCAGAAAAATCTAAAGATATACTTTCTGCAAAAGTTCAATTACCTGAGTTTCCACTGGCTTTTCAACCACAGTAGGCAGCACTCTATCATTAGCAAGGACAAATTGTATTCCTGGAGCTGAGAGTTTGTCCAGTACTCCTACCATGACTTTACCACTATTCACTGGACACTCTAACCTCACTGCACATAATTGAGCACTTTTTGTCTCACCGTGAGTTCCAATTACTAGCACCATTTCTGACAACAGTGCTTCAGAGGTATATATCTCCTCATCTTTCAATGTCACAAATTGAGAGGATCTTGTATCTCTTAATATTGTAACCTCTTTACCTGCTGCTTTTGGCCTATATGAATAAACTTTGCTTTGGCAGGTATATGGTTTAAGAAAGTCTGGCAGTTCCTCCTTAAACAACCTCCAACCAGCTTGTACATTCTGGTGTAGCTTTCTAGCTGCCACTGTGCTTTCTGTTACCAATACAACAAAATTCATTGCCTTATCCTGTTTTTATACATCCGGCTTCCCAGTACTTTACCCAACCCACCAACACTGTGATTTCACTTGACCTACTTTATAGCAGTGAAAATACAGGAGCTTTTTAACTCTCCCCCTTCAAGGGTTTCCTTTTTAACGCTCTGGTAAGTTATCCTTATGATCTTCACCAAGATCTACCTTTCCCTTTCCAAGGGATTTCTCTTTTCCCCAATTTCTATCACTCATGGATTGAAATTGGTTTTGGAAGCCAAATTTTGATTGATGAACCAATTCATACTCATCAGCCATTTCAGCTGCTAATCTTGCTGTTTTAACTCTCTGCTCTTCCACATGAGTTTTCAATACTTGAGGAAGTGAACTTTTGAACTCCTCCAAAATAATTGTCTCTGTAAGAGCATCATAGGTTTGCTCTATTTTTAATGCCCTTATCCACCAATTGAAATTACTTTGCTTGACCCTTTCAAACTCAATGTAGGTTTGACCAAGTTCCCTCCTTAGTTACTACAGAAATGTTTTCTGTAGGCTTCTGGTACAAGCAAGCACTTAAGATGGCTTTCTTCACCATATGCATCAGATACCTCCTCAGATAGTGATGTGAACACCAGCTCTACCAACACGTTTTGTTTGGATCAACAAGACCCAGATGGTCACTGGCCATCGTATTTGTTTAGCCACCTTTTCAAATGTGATGAAAAAGGCTTTCACATCCTTCCCATCAAATTTAAGCAATGCTTGAATATATTTAAACAGTTTCTCACATTTGGCTACCATGGGTTTGCTCATCCTCACTCTCCTTAGTAAGTTTACCTTCATCTCCATCCTTTTAAGCTGACTTTTCTGTCTGTAAGTGTCAATTTCTGAAATTCAAACTCCCTCTGTTTCTTCCTTTCCCCTCTCTCTCCTTTTCTCTCTCTTCTTCTCACTTTGCTTTTCATTGTAATTCAAACTGTTTCATTTCCATTGCCCTTTCCTTGCCTTTTGTCTCAAACTCAAGTTGCTTCATTTTCAAGTGCACTTCAGCCATCGCTAAAGATTCGGATGACATTTCCAGCAAATTTAACTGCTGAGCTATAGCTGTAATTATCGCTCAGAAGGAGGCAGCTCCAACCTCAGTTTGACTGCTAATTCCAGCAGCTTGGCTTTATTCACCTTTTGTGAAACTCCCAAGGCCACTTCTTCCACCCCCAGAAAATTCTTAGTGACTGGAAAAGCCATTGCTATCCCAAGCACTGTTTAAACCAACTGAATTTAACACCTGGAACAAAGGACACAAACTCCTTCCACTTGTTGCCTTTGAGTCCAGCAACCCTAATCCCAAATCAGAATTATAGAACAAACCCCGGATGAGCCCCCAATCTGTTATGGACCAGGACAGACCTCCTCAAAACATTTCAAGAAAATAGCCCAGACTCTAACTTTTCTAGTTGTTTTAAGCAGTTGTAAAGTGGATATTCCAGGATGGATGCAGCTTAGTTTTAAACAAAGCAGAATTTATTTACAAGATTACTGAGTGAAACACATACGAAAGAGAACAGGATATAGAATAACTTAATTTATCCGAAAACCTAACAGATTAATGGTGCTGTTCCAAATACTTGCAACAATTTCAAAAACACACCTTGGCAAAAAAATAAAAAAACAAACACAGGTTCTTCCAGGAGAGAGAGAGAGAGAGAGATGGCAGAGGGATTCAGCAAGGAACACCTTCTTCTATGTGGTTGTTTCTTGGACCAGCAGCCTCAAAACTGACTGCCTGCTTTCAGTGATCAGTCAGACTGCGACAATCCAAACCAAACCAAAAAAGCTGAGCTGGGAGAACTGGTCACTCCCCTTTCATTGTACAAGTGTTTTCTTTCAATTTGAAAGCCTTTTGCCTGAGGCAGTATCTGTTAACTATAAACAAATTGGCCATAAAACCCTTCAAACCTAACCTTTCAGAATCACTGCTTTTGCTACCTCTCTGAAATAAAAGCCAAGGGCAGCATAACTTTGTTAAAGGAGCAGTATCATCACAAGTAAGATTATACATAAAAATTGTGACACTTTCTTTCCAAAGTGTTTTACTTCCTTTCACCTTTGTCTCTCCCTTTGTGGACTAGATATCCAGCAAAGAATTTGCTTCTGAACTTTAGCAATTGGTCATAGAGAGAATCTTTCCAAATGTGCATGGTTTGGGAATAGTTCCATTTCTTCTGTCATCGCTCACCCTACATTAATATTCCCCGATTGGGAAATATCTAAAATGACCATATTCAGCATTTTAAACTGCTAAATAATGGGAATACAGTGAATCATATGATTAATCTTTAACTTTCCTCTGTTCTCTTCCTGTGCAGATAGACTAACTATAAAACAGACCCTGCCTAGCATTAGATATAATAAATACTCAAATTCCTCAGTCAAGTCTGTCATTGATTTATTGTCAGTGTAGCACTTTCTACACTGCTTCCAGTTCCTTTTAACTCAGATGTTTCATTTCAAATCATAGCTTTGGTTAATTTGTTTAATTTTGACAGTTCATTTTCAACAATCTTTTGTATAAAAGTTTTAAAATTTCTATTTTGTCACTTTCCTCTAAATCTTCTGTGTTTTACATTTTTTTAAAAAATAATTACATACAGGGGTCATATCTATATTAGTTGCTGATAACTATGTATCTATTACTTATATATAAAATTACATATGTACCATTTTCAAGAGAATTTTGGAACAAAAACCTTTGAAGGGGGTAAGCCAAATAAAGGAATTTTTTGAAAAAAGACATGTACATGATCCTTGGTTTTATTGTTAGAATCTTTGAGCGGAATATTCCCAGGCACTGGCCAACCTTAACATTGGTGAGAAAGTTGTGAACATTACATAAGATATCCACTGAGGATTCTCTCGACTTTTAGAACAAAAAGTCCCATTTTTCAAGTAAATATTGAATAGCAAGAGGAGATTCCCACCAATGATTGGCAAAAGGCTATCCGTGTGCATTACCGTGTTAACATTATTACACAATCTTGCATCATTGCTTTTGCAGCTCCTCATTCTCCCATTTGCCAGATGGAAACAAAGACAATGTCAACTCCAGGGATGGAAGTCACAGCGGTTACCTGGTCATTCCAGTTTACCTTTTGCTTCCACTTGGACACCAGTCAGCTTCATGGGTAGAGAACACATGCTCCCACCTACAACCCATACTCCACCCCACTGACATCCAATACATTTCTCACAACACTTCTTTGAATAACTTAAAGTATGGTTCTGTACTTCACTGCTGCATTTTAGAGCAAACTGGCTCCTTTAATTGGAATGCTCTTGCTAGGACACTTTGCGCACAGGGACAGGCACCGATTCCATGGATTTGACCAGGGCAAAACTCTGGACTGTTCATTGACTGTTTCAGCATGCCGTTGCTTTATGCTTATTTGGTTGCTCACAGCATTCTTGCCTTGCCTTTTTTTGTCTTGCCTTATTACGTGCTGCTGCCTCCTCAGCCAGACTTATATGTTCTAAGTGTTTCTGTCTTGCCTTGCTATTTAGCGCTGACAAAGCTAGGCAGCTTATCAAGGTTGTCAGTAGTGATCAGTCAAGGGGTGGACGTGTTGTGGTACAGCACACCTGCATCACATGTCAGCTGCTAATACAGCAAACACACTCTATGTGCATGAACCAAAGGAAAAAATCTCAAAATGGGTGGGAAGCAGTCCTCAGTCAGGTCCTAGGGAGCTATGGTCTCAACTCGCATTGAAAGGCTGCAGCAGAGAGACTTTGCACACATAGACAGGGACCCAATTCATGGACAGTGTAGTTTGCTTGCATTCTTAGCACTCGCTCCTAAATGTGTAACTGCATACTTGCAGCATCCATGTTTTACCCTGTTGTGCCTACCAGTGTGTGGGTGCTTCTGTCAGACCATATTAATGTGCTCCTTAGTGCAGAATCACAGATAGACTACTTGTCATACTTAACAGCAGGCATCTCTTCAGGGATGGAAGGTGTTTCGATATACAACGTCCTGTGATGTCAATTTATCACTCTCAGCTCATGCCAGCTGGGTGAATTGGTCTCATATTTCAGCTGGATCTAATTCTGATTTGCCACTGAATGGGCAACGTGCAACCCAGCTGGGGCACCCTACACCTCTTGAAATTGGGTGTCGGATTTCATTTCAACACGATGTGCGAGGTGTTGGTTCCTGCCATATCTCCAGAGGAAGGTCATCCACTTAAAATCGTGAAACTAGAACCATGTGCTTCACTGGCCCTGACCTTTAGCTTTTTGCTAGAGAGTGAATAGTGATGCCATAGCAGTATGAGTGCTGTGGAACTGGGAGGAGTACTCTGCCTCACTCTTCACAAAAAGGAAGAAAAAACAAACCTCCCTTTTTGGTGACGGCAATGAATTGGCTAAGATCAAAACTCCGAAAACCTGAGCAGGCCATGCCTGAAGCTTCGTGCAGTGATGACAGGCCAAACACACTGCAAATGCTTCAAGCAAATGAAGGCATGTTCAAGTCAGAGGGGAGCTGTCCTTATTAGAGTGAGGGGGATCTACAGGCAATCAGGCAGTACCACAACAATTGGATAAGGGGCTTGTCTGATTGCATTACAGAGGTTTAAGGACAGTCAGTCAGGCTCTTGGGCCTACCAGTTTCCAGGGATTTGTGCCTTTGTCATGTGCTTAGTTCTACAGGTCAAGTTCAATCAGTCTGGAGATTACAGGTAGGATTCCAAGATTCACTTTGGAAGGAGTACCAGGAATGCAGAGTATTGGGTAAATGGTAAGATTCTTGGTTGTGTAGATGAGCAGACAGATCCCTCAAAGTTGCCACCCAGGTTGATAGGGCTGTTAAGAAGGCATATGGTGTGTTAGCTTTTATTAGTGGAGGGATTGAGGTTCGGAACCATGAGGTCATGCTGTAGCTGTACAAAAATCTGGTGCAGCCGCACTTGGAGTATTGCATGCAGTTCTGGTCACTGCATTATCAGAAGGATGTGGAAGCTTTGGAAAGGATTCAGAGGAGATTTACTAAGATGTTGCCTGGTATGGAAGGAAGATCGCATGATAAAAGGTTGAGGAACATGAGACTGTTTTTGCTAGAGAGAAGAAGGTTGAGAGGTGACTTAATTGAGACATGTAAGATAATCAGAGAGTTAGATAGAGTGGAGAGTGAGAACCTTTTGCCGAGGATGGTGATGGATAGCATGAGGGGGCATATCTTCAAATTGAGGGGTGATAGATGTAGGACAGATGTCAGAGGTAGTTTCTTTACTCAGAGAGTAGTGAGGGTGTGGAACACATTAGCTGCAACAGTTGTAGACTCGCCAACTTTACAGATATTTAAATGGTCATTGGATAGGCATATCAATGAGAATGGAATACTGTAGGTTAGATGGGCTTCGGATTGGTTTCATAGGTCGGCGCAACATCGAGGGCCAAAGGGCCTGTACTGTGCTGTAACGTTCTATGTTCTATGTCAACTTGGAGACTATTAAAACACCAGTCCAGGGGCTGTATCAATTTTAGCTGCAATGGCACAAAGGAAGGGACTGAGTTTGATGGACTTAGATAGAAGAATACTTAGCTGTGATGCAGGAGCAGGAGGGATGGTGAGATGTCCCCACTGACTGAGCACTACTCTCTGAGCAAGAAGTGCAGAGGGCAGGAAGGATGAGTTGTTTGCGAAGGCAAGGTGAGTGAGAGCCATTGAATATTGGGAATTGTAGTCCATGATATGATTTGATTTGATTTATTGTCATGTGTATTTTGTTACAAAATATAGTGAAAATTGTTGCATACTGTGACCTCTCTCAGGCACCACCTTAAAACACAGAAAAATAAACTAAAACATGGAATACAAAGACAGAAAAATGAAATAATGAAAAAGTGTTCAACGTTACATTTCCTCTTGTTAAGTGCTCCATCTTGGGCCATGGTCCCCTTCACTGTGTCCCCACTGGAACAAAATTCTTCAGCGCCAACTTGCCTCCATTGAAGCCTTCGCCCCTATGAGTCCTTGCTGGACCTCACTAATGCAGATGCCACTGATACCAAACCCAACTCTGCCGCCACCAGGTATCCGCTTTGGGCCCACCTCGCCGAAAAAAATGCTGGTGATGCCGCTGGGTCTCGTACTGGACTCAAAAACACCTCCGCCGTCATCTCCATGAGTCTGCGCTGGGCGCAGGTGCCGCCAAAGCCCAAACCCAGCCATGAGTCGGCTCGAGTATGAAGGCTTATGCTGCAAAGTTTGGCTATTAATATTGGTTGTCATTGCTAAGTGCTTTAACAGTCATTGCATTATTTTTATAGATTAGCTTGAACCTATTGATTGGAAATCCAAGTCAAACTGTATTATGTTTTCTAATGTCTAGCAATTAATTGACTCGGAACCATGCCAGCCTATATGTTTTGGGAGAGAAATGGATTCAGTAATGATGGTGTGCAATTGAAGTCTGGATCTGCTAGTCTTCTAATAAGAAGCAGTTTAAAGATTTGAAGAATTGTGGTGCAAGTATTTTAATAGTCTAATGTTTCAGAGAACTAGTGAAGTCAGATGCTCCATACAGATAGCTGAAGTTTAAACATTTATGTTGCTTGAAAAAAAAATCTGAATACAACTATCAGTGTTTGCTAAAGAACTTGATGAGCACATACAGCGTTGTCATTTTGTCGAGGACCCATCTCATCAGAAACCACCAGGAACCCAAACTCTCCTGCAATGCCGCTCCTAGTTTGTGTACCGATGGATGCTGTCACTGCAACTGAGGTATTCCCAAGTGGTAAGGAAAATAAGAGAGAAAATAAAAAGAAAAACAAGAAAAGACGAGAAAAAAACAAAAGAAATAAGAAGAAAACCGAACAGAAGGCACTAGATTAGAAGATCTACTCCACACCCATCTAACTGGAAAATGGAACTCAGAGAGACACATGCAGTGGCTGAGTTGGGATTACTGCCAGCCTTTAGAGCGTGAGTTACCCGAGAGAGACGATGACGGCACTTCACCTTGTGATGTATTGAAGATCATTGTCCTTCCTTTTATGCTTCGGGTCCTGGGCAGTTCTTTGCACTCGGGGCCACGTTACTGATTGGGAATGCACTCTGCCCAGGCTGCTTGTGTTTGATGGCATGGCTTCCTGTCAGTTGGATGGAAAGCTGTCCTCAACTGCACAACTTTATTCATCAACACTTCAAGGTCCTGTTTGTGAAGTGGACCTTTGTGAAGCTTTCCTTTCCTCTGAGCCATGTGTTTGGGAACAATGGCTGAGCACCAAAGTGTGAGGGCCAGTTCTGGGCTTGCTGCATTTGAGCAGCATGCACTTTTAGTTATGGCACCAGTGGCATTAGTAGCAAGTTTTTCTGCCTCCTATTGGAAGCACCACAGAGCTCACTGGACTGTCAACCACCACAGTCCCATCAGTCTGCTTTAGAACATCACCATTAGTTGGCACATAATTGATCTAATAGGCTATTTACTGTCAACACCTCCTATTAGCTCCCTGGCCTCACCAAACACACCACAAATATATTTATAAATGATGTCATAGCCACTACAGTTAGTTACCATGAATTGGGGCACAAAATTGCAAAGGTATATCAAGCCAGTGGGAAACATGAGGAAAATGAAGTTTAACAATAGACAATAGGCAATAGACAATAGGTGCAGGAGTAGGCCATTCAGCCCTTCGAGCCTGCACCGCCATTCAACATGATCATGGCTGATCATTCCTAATCAGTCTCTTGTTCCTGCCTTATCTCCATAACCCTTGATTCCACTATCTTTGAGAGCTCTATCCAACTCTTTCTTAAATGAATTCAGAGACGTAGGAAAGTATGAGGTATCTGGCTTTGGATTTAAGAAAGACATATCAGTGTATTTTCTAAAGTGCTAAAAACTAAAAACTGTGAATGATTCAAGAAATTTAGGACCAAGTAGAGAAACCAGTGAAGTGACAAAAACTATTTAAAAAAATGTAAAAGGCTAATACAAACTTGGCTTTTGTCTCATGAGGGTTTTAGTACAAAGGAAATTACAGCTGCTCAGTGATCTTGGTTAGGTCCCATCTGGAGAACTGCAGTTAGTTCTGGGCGCCACATCACTGGAAGACTAAAATAGCTTTGGAGGTAGCACAGTGTCAAGTCAACAAATTATTTAAAGGGTGGACGAGGGGAAAAATGGGCTTGAATTCTCTGGAATAGGGAAGTTTAAGGGGTGATCTAATTGAAGATTACTAAAGTTTTTGACAGGTTAGATAGAGAGAAACTATTACCTTCAAGGTCCAAAACAAGGTGTCACAGCTTTCAACTTAAAGATAGGCTGATAAAAGAGCAATTTTTAGAAATTTTATTGCCAAAAAAGCTGTCAAGGCTAAATCAATTGAAAACTGAGATTGATAGATGTTTTTGTGAATTTGAATTGAACTGATTTGAAATTAATGATTGATTTTCACACATATTTAAGGGAAAATACAGAGATTCACCTCTCAACACGCTCTGACACCATTTTGAATAACTTAAAAATTTTAATAACGATGTAACTGAAAGAGTCCACCTTTCTTCTGTCACCAACGTTGGAGTTGCCATATTCCAGGCACCATCTCTTGCCATTGGGGCCTCTTTGCCAAGTCTCCACATATAGATCCAGAGTCCATATAAAATAACACTGCCATTCTAAGGTTTAATCTGGTGAACATCCATTGAATTCCGTCTTTAAGAAGAATGCCTTTTCATAATTGTTCTATTTTTTATTAAAATAAAGTAAAATAAATCATAAATCAAACTGGGGTACTAAATGGTATCAAAGCATAGTTATTGATGGGTTAAAGCAGTTCAGCTATAATTTCAATGAATGGCAGATAACTTGAGGGATTTTCTTAATTTTTTCCTGGCAAGGCTAGCACCAACTACCCTTGAGCCACAGTCTTTGAACCACTGCAGTCAATCTGGTGGAGCTACACCCACAATGCTATTGGTTCCAAGTTTTTGATCCAGTGACAATGAAGGAGCAGCAATACTGTTTTGAGTCAGAATGGTGTGTGGCTTGGAAGAGAACTCATCTTTTTATACGCTGGAGTCATGGCTTTGGAAAGCACCGTTGAAGGACGCTTGGTGAGTTGATGCAATGCATCTTTGGATGTAGGCCAGTAGTAGAATGAATAAATATTTAAGGTAGTGTGGCTAAAGCAGGCTGATTTGCCCTAGATTTTGTTGAGCTTCTTCCATATTGTTCAATCTGTGCCTATCATGGCTAATGCAAAGTTTTGAGTGTAATGCATCATGCTTCTAACTTGTGCCTAATTGGATGGGCTTTGGGACAATATGTCTTACCTCCTAAGTCCCTATTTGGGGCGGGGACCATCAGTGATACTGACCTCACTGCTGAAATGGGAGGCCCAGGATCAGGTCCCACCTGCTCCAGAGGTATGGAATAACAACTCTGAACAAGTTGATTAGAAAAATAGGTGTGCTACATTTTTTAAAAACTCCCCAATAGGCCTTATTGGCTTAGTTATGTTCCTTTGTTCTGGAATCAAGTCAACAATTTAATATTTCCATCATCAAGAGAGGTAAGATGAAATTAGAATTTATTCAATAATAAGTTGCTCTGGCATAGTTAAGTCCCTTAAGTGTCAGCCACATAAACTAAAATATTTTACTGTCATTTACAAGTAAATAAATAAAACAGACTCTGTTGCAATCACCTTTTGTGAAGTTATTTCCTAACATCTCTTTGAGCCATTTGGATACACAACTGGCTCAAAGGTAGAAGACAGAGGTTGGTGGTGGAGGGTTGTTTTTCAGACTGGAGGCCTGTGACCAGTGGAGTGCCACAAGGATCGATGCTGGGCCCTCTACTTTTTGTCATTTACATAAATGATTTGAATGCGAGCATAAAAGGCACAGTTAGTAAGTTTGCAGATGACACCAAAATTGGAGGTGTAGTGGACAGCGAAGAGGGTTACCTCCAATTACAACAGGATCTGGACCAGATGGGCCAATGGGCTGAGAAGTGGCAGATGAAGTTTAATTCAGATAAATGTGAAGTGCTGCATTTTGGGAAAGCAAATCTTAGCAGGACTTATACACTTAATGGTAAGGTCATGATATTCACTGATTTGCAAGAGAGCCAGTAATCTGATCTCAAAAACGTACTGTGAGCGCCTCCTGTCTTGACATTAGCTGGTAAACTTCATTAATGTTGTTTCCACTTTTTGCTCAACTTAACCAGGCCCTCCTCTTCCCAAACTTCTCTGCTTCAATTTCTGGAGATAGACTATCTACTGATGTCTACTACAAACCCACAGACTCCCATGGCTTTCTCAACTAGATTTTCTCATATACTTCTTCCTGCAAGGACTCTATTACATTCTGAGTTTCTCAGTCTCCTTTGTGATGATGCCTTTCATACCAGCACTTCTAACGCAATTTTTTCCAAAATTGAGGATTCCATGCAGCACAGTTGAAAGGGCTCTCACCCAATCATTTTGTAGAATTTTCAACAAACCACGTTCCAAATTTTCTCTTCCCCCAAGGTTTACGTGGGGTCCAGTTCCACAGACAATGGAAACTTGCTGGGTCCCTCTCCCACAAAACCAATGTGGTCCTATTTGAGATCTGTAAAGCATCAGGAAGCTGCTTAGGAGGGTATCACTACAGTGTCTCAATTGGGAAACCTGGCACTTTCCAGCTGTGTGGCTCAGCACCACATGGAATAATGTATATTAACCCAAGAAAGCAATTGGGGAAATACTCCCTTAGTCTGACAATAGAGAAGGTTTCACTAGCACAGATGTCAGCAGGTCCAACGTTACTGCACAACAGTAAAGCGGCCTGCATGCTCTAAAAACCTGTGTTTTCATACAAAAAAGCAATTGAGTCCTATAGGATTTTAAACTTTCATTCAATAGACTGATATTCTGAACTTACGTGGGCACCCATGTGAACAGTATGCAGTCTGTAACTCAACACAGTACTTAAAATTGCAACTACAGAAATGAAAATAAGCTTTTCTTCACTGCTTTCCTTTTTAAGTTAAACAACTCCACCGACTTTCGTATCATCCGCAAACTTGCTCACCCAACCTTCTAGCCCCTCCTCCAGGTCATTTATAAAAATGACAAAACAGCAATGGTCCCAAAACAGATCCTTGCGGAACACCGCTAGTAACTGTGGATCAATAGACAAAGTCTTTTCCCTGGGGTTGGGGAGTCCAGAACTAGAGGGCATAGGTTTCGGGTGAGAGGGGAAAGATATAAAAGAGACCTAAGGGGCAACCTTTTCACGTAGAGAATGGTACGTGTATGGAATGAGCTGCTAGAGGATGTGGTGGAGGCTGGTACAGTTGCAACATTTAAGAGGCATTTGGATAGGTATATGAATAGGAAGGGTTTGGAGGGATATGGGCCGAGTGCTGGCAGGTGGGACTAGATTTGGTTGGGATATCTGGTCAACATGGACGGGTTGGACCCAAGGGTCTGTTTCCGTGCTGTACATCTCTATGACTCTATGACTCTATCTCAAGCAAAATAATCACCAGATTGTTAAATGCGAAGAATAATTTCTGAATTATAAATTAACAGCTGAAACTTATCAAAGCCATTGAAACTTTGAAGTTGTAAGCAAACACTTGGAAGTTTGCAAGGATTCCATATAATGCTTTGTTGAGGTCATTTGATGAAATTGTGTTCAACAGTAAAAGACTTATTTGGAAAGATCCAGACATAGCTGTGGAAAGGAAATTGAGCTGTGCAAGCTAAAGCTGTTGAATTATTTTCTTCTATTGTAGTAATGCCTTGTGTCATATGATAACAATAAATCTGGTATAGTTTCCATTTTTAACTCCATCTCCAATATTCTTTTACAGTCAAAAATATCATTGCTGACAGTCAAAACTAAGGAATCCTGTCTCCCTGAAAAGATTGTTTTGTAAGGTTCAATTGATGTTACTAAATTTGCTACTTCAAACAACTTTAGGTCCATCAATGGTTTTCTGAATTTACCAAGTGGAAATATATGTTTCTTGGAGATTTGTGCAATACAGGGAAAGCCAGCATTTGTTACCTATCTCTCATTGTCTCTTGAAGCAAATGACTTGCACAGTGATTTCAGAGAATGGTTAAATGTCAACCATATTGCTGTAAGCATGGAGTTGCACGTGGAATGGGCCAAGTAAGGGTGACAGGGCATTAGTGAATTAAATGGGGTTTTACCACAAACAATGGTAAATTGACAGTCACCATTACTGAACCTAATTTCCAATTCCAGAGTTTATTAATTAAATGTTTAAATTTCACCAGTTATCATGGTGGGATTTGAACCACGTCCCTGAAGTATGATGGGTCCAAATCATCACCGGCAAGGTGAGAGCTTCAATTTCCTGTGCTGACTTAAATCAGATAGTGATTAGAACATTACAAGTGGTCTCTGTGCCTCATCTGTTCAGGATCAGGCTCAACTTTAATGCTGCCTACATGCAATGCAAATTTCCAGATGAACAATGGTGATTTGGATAAGTAGCTGGAAGGCAGCCAAGAATTGTATCTTCGCAGAAACTCCAAAACGCTGTATTTTTTCTTCATGCCTTAACTATATCCATTTGCTTTAATTATGTGTAAGTCTTATGCATTACTTGCCATTAATAACAGCATTGAGGATTGGTTATTAGCTTTCTCAGCTTGTTACTCCATGCAGGTACAGTTTTGGAAAATTTTGCAAATAATTTAATTAACTCTGAAAGGAACATGTTAAAAGTGCGTATATATTGACTCGTGAAAAGGCCAGTTACAAACTAATTGTTACTGTTACTGGAGGGCAAGTCAAATCATTGCGTGAAACCTGACCTGATAAATCATACTTTATTTTTGCTCCTTGTTTACTCTGCTGGTAACTTATTTACAAGAGATTATCAATATACTTTTAAGAAAAGAACATCCAAGTTCATTACAGATAAAGGAAAAAAAATGCATTTTACAGTATATAAGAATTATTTGAAATGGCCTTGTTACAAATATCAGAAATATAGATTTGACCCTTCCTCAGTTAACAGCAACTTGCAGATATTTGAATTCGGTGAAGTGCCATCCTGTTTACATTTTAGAGTTTCTTCTTCAGAGAACATGGCTGGAGATGGTTTTATTTTCAGCAAACTTGGAAATTCCCTCAATGCTTTCGTTCTGACTCACTTGGGAAAATGCAATAATGTTTGAGCTCCACTACTCCCCCCCGTAGCCACAAAAGTCAATGAGTTAATCAGATTACCTCAATTTACCTGTCTGATAGAATCAAGTTAACACAAACACTGACACAGGTTCCTATATTTAACAAGAACTGCTACATCTCAAATAAATAAGTTCTAGCTGCTCGTAAACAAAATGCTGAACTATCAATCTACAACTGCTAGTTGGAATACTAACCCTCCTTTTAAAATCTCCATGTACACAGCTAGACAAACAAACAAACAAACCCCATTGAGCCCTGGCAGCACTTGGCACCTGCATGTTTAACCTGAGCTTGCACAGCAAGAACTTCAGTGTGAGTCTACTGCGGCATTTGAGCAATACACGGTTTCTATCAATGCTGCAATGGAAGTCAATACATTGGGTAGCAGGTGCTTTATCATGGTTAGGTTGGAAAATGTTTTCTTGGAATTGGCTGTGACTTCCACACTGGAAAGGATAAAATCCAACCTCCTCGCAACACCTGTATCAAGTTGTTGTCAGACCCCTCCCTTATCTTCATTGGCATAAGGCTTCTGATGTGTATGACCATGATGAGACACTCTAATGAAGTCCTCATCTGAGCTCTGTGCAGCATAAAGCCTGGTGACTCATCATGTGCTCACCCTGCCTATGAGGTGCTCCATCAGTGGTCTCTCTCTCTCTAATGAGAGAGCAGCCCTATGGTCTGGTATGACTATGATGACTTAACATGCGGTGATAAGCAGAGTTGGTGACTATGAGTGTCAGATTATGTGTTGGTGTTTCTTTCTCACAGGCGTATTCTTCCTTTGGGCCTTCATTCTCAGGCACCCACTGGCTAGCCAGATAGATGTTCATGTGCCTCCGGAAGCATAAATGCACAACAGGAAATTTAGAGTGAGGGAAGATCGGGGTAAGTGGAAAGTTACAGATGCCTGAACACAACATTGTCAGACTGACGTTCAAGCCAGACTCGAATCAGTTAAGTGAAACCTCTCTGAAATTCTTCTAACATGTTTACGTTCTTTCTTAAATAAGGCAACGAAAACTGTACACAACAATGCCATGTAAAACTGTACCAAAACATCCTTATTGTTATATTCCATTCTGCTTATGATATAAAAATGTTCCATTTGCCATCCTAATGAATTGGTATACCTACAAAATAACTTTTTGTGATTCATATGCTGGGACATTCCAAAGCCCCTGTACCCCAGGTTCTGCAACCTCTTTCCATTTAACTGCTATACTGATGTTCTGTTGTTCCTTTCAAAGTGATACGTTCACGTTTACTTACTATTGGGCAAATTGCTATTGCCTCTCCTCAAGGTCCCACAAAGACAGAGGACAGTCTCAGTGAATGTGTTGCAATGTGTTTGTGTAATGTAACTATTAAAACTGCATATGTAGTAGTATAGACCATCTCAGTCTCTTGCAGAGATCTACAACTTCACAGATGCCACTCTTCAGCCAAATTGATTCACACCACATGATACCTAAAAATGATTGGAGACACCGGATACTGCAAAGGCTATGAGCCCTGACAACATTTTGACAATAGTACTGAAGACGTGTGCTTGAGAACTTGCTGAGCCTGTAGCCAAGTTGCTCCAGTACAGCTGCAACACCACATCTGCCTGACAATTAGGAAAATTGCCCAATTATGTCCTTTACACAAAAAAGCAAGACAAATCCGCCAGGCCAGTTATAGCCCCATCTTTCTACTCTCAATCATCAGTTAAGTAATGGAAGGCATCATTAACAGAGTTATCAATTAGTACTTGCTCAGCAATAACCTGCTCAGTCACCCCCAGTTTGGGTTCCACCAGGACCACTCAGCTCCTGACCTCATTACAGCCTTGGTACAAACATGGACAAAAGAGCTGATCTCCCAAAAATGAGAGTGACTACCCTTGACATCAAGGCCACATTTGACTGCACGTGGCACCAAGGAACCCTGGCATAACTGGAGTCAATGGGAATCAGAGGGAAAACATTCCAATGTTTAGAGTCATAATTGCCACAAAGGAAGATGGTTATGGTTACTGGAGGTTAGTCATCTCAACTCCAGGATATCTCCCCTCTCCAAATCCTACACTAAGTCCTTGAATGGTTCATTTGAGTAGCAGGAGACTTTTACTCTAGCTTGCTCTTCCATTGTTTAGATTTTTATTTGCTGTGAAACAACTCCACATGTTGGAGCCAGAATGTACCTCATCTTCAAGAGATGTAAGTTAACTTTAAGAAGTGCAAATTATCTTTAAGTGGTGCTAGCTTGACACAACCCTGGGTCTATTAATAAGCAAGTGACCATTCAGTACTAGATGTTGATGATAATCATGGAAATTATTATGAAAATGCCTAATTTCAATTTTTCCTATATTTCAGGAATGCAACGTTTAAGTTGGGAATTAAAGTGTTAAATTGAAGGTAAGTGGAGGGGAGAAAAAAAAACCTGAGTTTGGGCGATTGATAAACAAACTTAGAGTAATGGTTCCATTGTATACTTAAGAATTAGAAGCAACGGAGCTATAAAGCAGCAGGTTGGCCCATTTAGGTGGGGACCTGAAGACAGTCAGTCTGAGGAGAATTGGTCTGACTTTGTTAGCGATGTGAATTATTCATTTAATTCCCAAGATGAAAGAAGCATGGAAGTACAGCTTATAAAGAGAAGTTCTAAAAGCATCTATGCATATTTCAGAAGATTAGGTTGGGAAATGTGGATGAAGGGTTTGAATCTCTATCTGGGACATCACATTGGTACCATGCTACCATGGGGATAGGCTGCAGGGGAGATAGTCTATTGTTTTGGGTTTAACTATATATTTTTGAACAGACAGAGGCAGAGAGAGAGAGAGAGAGAAAGATGCCAGCAATTTGTGCTAGAAAACAGCTGAGACCAATTCATAGAACCTATACAGTCTGGAAGCAGGTCATTTAGCTCATCAAGTCCATACTGACCCTCTGAAGAACATCCCACCTAGACCCACCTCCCTGTCCCATCCCTATAACCCTGCATTCCCTATGGCTAATATACCTAGCTTGCACATATCTAGACACTATAGGCATTTTAGCATGACCAATCCACCTAACCTGCACATCTTTGAACTGTAGGAGGAAACTGGAGAACTCAGAGGAAACCCACGCAGACATGGGGAGAATGTATTAACTCCACAGTCACCTGAGAGTGGAATCAACCCAGGCCCCTGGCACTGTGAGACTGCAGTATCTGAAGAAAGGTTACGCCTGAAATATCAACTTGTCCACCTCCTGATGCTACCTGGCTTGCTGTGTTCTACTGTACTAACTACTGAGCCATTGTGCTGCCAATAAATGCAAATGATTGCAAATGGCTATCAGAAACAAGGATATTTTCTGATTCTTGAGTCACTAAGCAAGAAGGCAATAATCCCAAGCTAGAGCAAGGATGTCCATAATTGTGAGGTCTTTAATGAGAATCAGTTGATTGATTGGCTGCATGCTAAGGATGGAATTATGCCGTGGAAATCTCATACCTTGGAGTATCACAGAACATGGAAGGTAATCAAAGTGAATTCCTGAGAGCTGTGGCACACTTTATTTCTGGGAGAAGTGGGAATAAATAAGGAAACTGGGTGAAATTAAAAATAGAATAGGATGGGGTAGGATCATTTTTTGTGTTTGTAGAATAAATGTTTAAGGAATTATGTCATGTTAAAAATGATTTTATTTAGTGTACATTTTTGATTTAAGCATACCACCTTGTGGCATTGTAAGTTTTTTGGTAATTACTGGTAATATGTTTTTGTAATTTGCCACCCAGGTAAATAGTGCGGTGAAGAAGGCATATGGCGTACTGGCTTTTATTGGTAGAGGAATTGAGTTCCGGAACCCTGAGGTCATGTTGCAGTTTTATAAGACTCTGGTGCAGCCTCATCTGGAGTATTGTGTGCAGTTTTGGTCGCCATACTATAGGAAGGATGTGGTGGCACTGGAACGGGTGCAGAGGAGGTTTACCAGGATGTTGCCTGGTATGGTAGGAAGATCGTATGAGGAAAGGCTGAGGCACTTGGGCTGTTTTCATTGGCGAAAAGAAGGTTTAGGGGTGACTTGATAGAGGTGTACAAGATGATTAGGGGTTTAGATAGGGTTGACCATGAGAACCTTTTTCCACGTATGGAGTCAGCTATTACGAGGGAGCATAGCTTTAAATTAAGGGGTGGTTGGTATAGGACAAATGTTAGGGGTAGATTCTTTACTCAGCGAGTTGTGAGTTCATGGAATGCCCTGCCAGTAGCAGTGGTGGACTCTCCCTCTTTATGGGCTTTTAAACGGGCATTGGATAGGCATATGGAGGATAGTGGGCTAGTGTAGTTAGGTGGGCTTGGATCGGCGCAACATCGAGGGCCAAAGGGCCTGTACTGCACTGTATTTTTCTATGTTCTATGTTAATAATCAGATAATAAGTGTAAATTTAATTTTCAAATCTTAATCGTCTTCTTCAAACCTATAACAAAATGAACACACAGAACAAAGGTTTCATGCTATTTGCAACATTTCAACTGGGAATTATACATCGATCCCCATGCTGGCCACTGGGCTGTTTTGAAATCTTTAGTTTAAGATGTTTAACAGCTGTCGCACAAAGTTCATTACCAGTGCATCCACAAAATTTTAAGAAGCTTTGAATAGGTAAATTACCCTGGTTATATACAGATAATGAAAAATATCACATATTGGATGATAGAAATCAGAGCATGAATTAACTTCAATACAATCTGTCATGTAAAGGGTCAAATTCCAGAAAATCAGTCTGAGGGACATGAGGGAGACAGATTGAGTGGAAGATGTTCATTAATACATAGCTGAGGAATAATGGAATACCATCAAAGATGTCCTGTGGAGTCTGAAAGGCAATTACATACCTATGAACCCACTAGTAACATGAATGGCTCCAAATTGACTTACAGATGTTTTGCAGTCAATTGAGTTGGAAAAATTAATTTTGCAAGCGCTGACAATAAATTCTTTTTTCATCCATCATCTGTTAAAGCACAAACGTAAACAGATGTTCTTGACTGAACATAAGCAGAAGCAGTAAACAAAAATCACATACATTTTAAGGGCAGCAGTAGAATATTCGCATCCTCAAGTCTCATACTTTGCATTGTCTCATATTTCTCCCCCTTTTCTTTCAGTCATCCTTTTGTCAACCTTGCTGGTCTATTAAGCTTTACAGAATTGTGAGCTTTTTTTTTAACTTGATGCCATAGTTACATTCCTTAGTTAGCCATGAATGGTTCATCCTTCCCGTAGAACGGAAAGTTTGGAGAGGAAAAGCTGGCTATTTAAGAATTGTAGATAACACTGACTTTGCAACTATTAAAATTGACTCCTCATTTATGTTGTGGTAACAATGACTCTACCACACCAAGAGGACAACATTTCTGAAAGTGGTGCATCCCTGTACAAAGGATGAAAGCATTGTTACTGGAAGAACATGAGCATAGCCAGGTAAATCTACCCTGCCAACTATCCCTCTAGAATCATTGTTAGCAAAAGGCTACCAAAAGCTATAAGCACCTCACGGATCTTTGACCCAATGAATCATTGGCTTGAGTCATGAGGAGCCACGATGGAAAACATTTCCACCAAAAACTGGCTCCAGTGATGTCATTGCTCTCATTGTAACAACAGGAATCATGCCAAGATTATCGTTAGATAGAAGGGGGTCTTTACCTTTTGCACTGAAGCTAAGATGACCTGCACGGACTCAAAACATACCAGAAATGTGCTTAGAGCTATTAGAGTTATCGATGAGGAGCTGAAAGCAACATTTGAGACACATAAGAAAAGTATAAGATAGTTTAGATACAGGAGTAGAATTAGTCCAATTGGCCCATCCAGTCTGCGCCACCATTCAATCATAGCTGATATGTTTCTCAACCCTATTCTCCATTCTCTCCTGTAATCCTCAATCCCCTTACTATTCATAAACTTATTTATCTGTGTCTTAAATACAGTTAATGACTTGGCCACTACAGCGGCAATGATTTCCACAGATTGACTACCCTCTAGATGAAGAATTTCCTCCTCCTCTCAGTTCTAAAGGGTCATCCCTTCACTCTGAGGCTGTGCCCTCGGATCTTAATCTTTCCTACTCGAAGAAACATCTTCTCCATGACCACTCTACCCAGGCCTCTCAATACTCTGCAAGCTTCAATGGGATCCCCCCATATCTTTCTAAACTGCACTGAGTACAGATCTCAATCATTCCTCATATAACAAGCTCTTCATCCCCGAGATCATAATTCGAGCCATACTATGACATGCCAGCAGCTGACTATCAGCCAAGGACTGATCTTCAATTGCAAGCCGTGAATAAAAAGGACTTTGACAAGATTTCCAAAGACCTCTATGTAGTCCTACATCAGCAAGAATAGGGGAAATAATCAGCAAAAATAAGTAATCTTTTGCTTGTGTTCTTCTCACAGATATGTCTGACAAAGCTGTGTAAGATATAAACGCGAAGTCAGAGAATAAGATGAGTAGTCAGCATCTGATTACTGAACTTTTCAAATGGGAAGTGCAGTGACATCTGTTATAGCAGAATATTAATCAAAGCCAAAATCATCTATTATTTGATTAGGGCATTCAACATGAAAAAGCCGATCTTAAACTTAACTGTAACCTCTCGCACCCTACCTTTCCTCACTCACAGAAAAAGACATGTTTCATTTGGAGTGAAGCAAAAGTGTTGAAAATCTGAAATAGGAACATTACCTTTTTCAGAAAGTATCCACTCTGGCGTTACCAATCTTGTCTCAGTATACAGCTCGACCATTGAAAATATTTAAGGCAGCTTCAAACTCCATTTTAACAGAGTTCAGGGAACCCAACCAGTCAAAGAAGGTGAGTAGTGTTGGATCCGTGCCTAACTAGCAAGCTTCCACACTCCTCACCACAACCCTAACCACCAAACATGTCCAACTCTCATCCCAGTCTGATAACAACACCTCCCCATCTGTAAATCCCCCATCTCTGCTCTCTGAACCCCAATCACTGATCTCTATCCAGCACCACCAACCCTACACCCCCACAGCTGCCAGCAGGACCTTTAGGCTCTGACAGAAGTGAGTTTGGAGGTGGATGGATGCTGAGTGTTTGTGCCAATGGCCAACTGTGACTTCACACCAATCTGAGGGTCATTTTCCTGAAGGTGGAATCAGAGTCAGTGGCAGCTAGCCAATCAATGATAATTCAAAAGCCCATCAAGGCTAGCTTTGAACATTTATTGAACAGCCTGTCCAAAATGCTGATAGCAATGCTTGCTCAAAATGGCAGCAGTGTCTCTCCCCCTCTAATCTGAACTTCAGTCTGCTACTTCTTTAGTGCTAGAGGGCCTCACATTGCCGATTCTCCGTAATTGGGTGGCAGGCCCATCCGCTGGCCATTATTTGGCCAATTCAGTGACTGCAGGATGACTGTTTCCCACAAATGACTCGTGGCCCCATGTGATTCCATTGTTGGGATTCCAATCTAAAGAACAAAATGCGGTCTCCCATCTCTTATGTCCCCTGAACTCTTCCACTCACAATTACACTTGAAACTTCCTGACCTCTTTCTACCCACCACTTCCCTGCCATCACGATATCTAGCCAAAACAGGGACTAACCCTATCTGCTCCTGGGCTGTAGAGGGTTCTGCCAAATGGCTTGCCCAGCTGAGATCTAAACCCATCAACCAGGTTGGTGTCTGGGTTGGAAACATGAGAAATAACATTTGCACACCACTGGGTTAAAACTCTATGGTGGAGGGAAATCTGGAAAAGTATTTTACATTCCCCAGCTCGGAATGTTTTCAGTAGGATTGAGGAGTGTAAACAAGTGCCCAGTCCAGCACCAACCCACCACCCCTTAGATCTCCCTCACAATATGGTACGTGGGCAGGCACTGAGATCTTGCAGCTGCGGGCTTATTCTGTATTTATGGGAAACATTCTGTTCAAGGCAAACTTAATTTAACACAGAATCAATCTTCCATCTGCATGAGTCAGTGAATGATCTTCTCCTTTTTGTGGGTAGCATAAAATCTGTCCAAGGTGGCTGTAAAAAGTGTGTGGGGTGTCTTAGTCTCATATTTAACCTGCAGGGGCTCATCTTCAAACTTCTTTCCATTTTTTTCATGAATGCCTGATAATTTTATAATTCGGCTTTGAGAATGACTCCACAATACAAGCCAAATTCTTTACTTTGCTGAGGAAATCCATCCACTAATTTTAGTCTGCACCATTGTTTTTGTCACAATTTCTTGCAGTAGCCATCTTGCATCTGAGGAGACATAGACTGTCCTTTCCCAATGGGGTTAAGTATTGGCAGACACTGACCAGATTTCCAGTCCGTGAACTTATTGCTAATGGAAAAGTTTGAAGTAAACACCATGTCATTTGTCAGAAATGCTGTTTTTGGATTTAAGAATTATAAATGAGCTAAACCTTGGTATTTAAAAAAAAAACATTTTATTCAAATTTGTGAAGAGAAATATTCAAACACAAGAAACATGAATGCGCCAATTGACGTGTTGAGCTGGCTTTAGGGGGAGGCAATGATTTTGTGGTAATATAACTGAACTAGCAATCTAGAACTCCGAGGATAATGTGCTGGGACATGGGTTTGTATCCCACCATGGCAAATGGTGAAATTTGGATTCAATAAAGACCTGGAATAAAACATTGAGCAGACATTGACCATTTAAACACTGTTGATTGTTGTAAAAACTTGCCAGATTCACTAATGCCCCTTAGGGAAGGAAATCTGCTATCTTTCCCTTGTATGGCCTACATGTGGTTTCAAACCCCCAGCAATAAATTTGACTCTTAACTGCCTCTGTGCAGTTAGGGATGGGCAACAAATGTTGGCCTACTGATGCCTGGATCCCATGAATTAATTTTAAAAACACTCCTTTTCATAAATCCAACATTATTGGCATAGCAAGAAGGTTTTTTTTTAGCAAGGAACACAGCTCCACAGAACACAAAAACCATATTGTGAGGGAGATCTAAGGGGTGGTGGGTTGGTGCTGGACTGGGCACTAGTTTACACTCCTCAATCCTACTCAAAAGCAAAGTTTTTGATGTGGAGCTCAACAACAGTCACCTTGTAAATCTCATTTGTTAATGGGATGTGAAGTCATTCAGAATACTAATGATGTTTTTGGAGTCAATTAGATTAAATAGGGTGCGAGTTGCTCTGATGATTGATCATGGATCTCAAATTTACCAAGGCATCTGGTGGCTCCTTTTTGTCATTTATGTAAATGATTTGGATATGAATATAACAGGTATGGTTAGTAAGTTTGCAGATGACACCAAGAGGAGTGGACAGTGAAGGAGGTTATCTCAGAGTATAAAGGGCCCTTGATCAGATGGGCCAATGCGCTGAGGAGTGGTAGATGGAGTTTAATTTAGATAAATGAGAGGTGCTGCATTTTGGAAAGGCAAATCAGGGTAGGACTTATACACTTAATGGTATGGTCCTAGGGAGTGCTGCTGAACAAAGAGGCCTCAGGTGCAGGTTCATATTTCCTTGAAGGTGGAGTCACAGGTAGATAGGATAGTGAAGAAGGTGTTTGGTATGCTTGCATTTATTGTGCAGTGTATTCAGTTTTGGAGTTGGGATGTCATGTTAAGACTGTACAGAACATTGGTTAGGCCATTTTTGGAAAACTGAGTGCAATTCTGGTCTACCTTCTTTAGGAAAGATCTTATTAAACTTGAAAGGGTGCAGAAAAGATTTACAAGCATGTTGCTGAGGTCGGAGGGTTTGAGCAATAGCGAGGTGCTGAATAGGCGGGGCTATTTTCCTGGGAGCATTGGCGGTTAAGGGGTGACCTTATAGAGGTTTATAAAATTATGGGGGTCATGGATAGGGTGAATAGCCAAGGCTTTTTCCCAGAGTGGGGGAGTTCAAAACTGGAGGGCATAGATTTAAGGTGAGAGGGGAACAATATAAAATGGACTTAAGAGACAACTTTTTTCACACAGAGGGTGGTGCGTGTATGGAACGAACTGCCAGAGGAAGTGATGAACACAAATACAATTTAAATGTCGATGGTAGCCATGACATGGAGGTGCTGGTGTTGAACTGGTGTGGACAAGGTCAGGAATCACATGACACCAGGTTATAGTCCAACAGGTTTATTTGAAATAATAAGCTTTCAGAATGCTGCTACTTTGTTTGTCAACTTCAACCTAAAAGTGTGCCAACTGAATATGATGAATCAAACAATTACAATGGATGGGAAATGTGTGCAGGCATATCATTATTATACCAGGAGATATTAAAGGATGGTGTTCAAAGCGAGTTTGGAGGCATCCTGTTATGATAGTCAGAGTACTCTGCTAAGGAACACACAATATATATAAACACAGAGGCCAAAGAAGCCCAATTCCTATTTTTACTGTTGAATGGTATTGGGGTTTTGTAACCAGTGTAATGTTGTTTTGCTGATAATTGTCATTGAATGGCTCAGATCATTATTATTTGCCCATCTTCCATATTCTCAACTTATTTTCTTACCTTTTAAATAGGTAAAATATATCAGGCTAGTGGTGGCTGCTAAGATCAGCTGTTACTGAAGACAGAAACAAGAGGGGGCTTTAACTGAATGGGTATAGGTGAAGCTAGAACTGTGTGCATGGAAACGGTCACACAGTGAAAAGAGTCTGTGGAAGTTTTCAGGATTTTATTATCAATCTACATTTATTATTAATTTACAATCAAGAACAGAAGGTGAAGTTTAGAAGCTTCAGGGAAACAGTACTTAGATGCTTGCCAGCTTGCAGATAACTACATCACCACATGCAAAGATGGTTTATATAAAGGATTTTTCTGCAGGACTGGTATCCACCAGTCCAAAATGAGCAAAAGAAATTCTCATTTACTCTCTTTGCAAATAACCATAAAACACTGGGAGAACTCTTAACATCTCTTTTCCAAATTGTTTCACTGGAAATATGCCCATGCTTGCACCTCCTATTTTGCATTAATATAAACTCTGTCGTACTGAAAGTAATGCCATTAAGGATGAGAAAAACTCAACGTACCAAGCTTTTCATTGATATTAATCATGAAAATGGAAATTACTGATAAGATTATTCAATGTTTAGAATGCAAGTGTATCAGAAAATGATATTATTGTTGAAAATTGACTGAATGTATACATATTTTATTTGCTCACATGGAAATAAAGACTTGCATTTATATAGCACCTTTTGCAACCAATGTCAAAGCACTTTGCAACAATAAAGTACTTTTGGAGGATAGTCGGTATCACAATATAGGAAACATGGCAACCAATTTATGCACAGCAAATTCCCTCAATCAGAAGCGTGACTAGAATCAGTTAATGTGCTTTTGTGATGTTGACTGAGAGATAAACATTGGTCTGGCATCAGGAGTAACTCTCTTTCTTTAATGTGGGATCTTTAATATCCAGCATAACAGGAAGATGGGGTATTTGTTTAATGTCTATTGAAGCACTCTCTCACATATTATTACCCAGGAGTGTCAGCCTTGATTTTGATGCTTAAACCCCTGGAGCGGGACTTAAACACAGAACTTTGTGACTGAAAGGTCAACTAAGTTACTCCTGAAGTGATAGTGCCATGAACATTTTTGATTTACAAATGTGTAGCATACATGAAACATTTGCTGCAAACATCATGTGGAAATCCTCATTTGTAAGCGATCTGTCAATTGCATGTATGATCACATCAGAAGATTGAGATATATTTTTCAGCAATTTAATTGATTGGAAATGAAATCCAGGGATTCAAAGATTTAAGTTCTTTGGAATGGTTTCAATTTTAAAAATAAACAAATGCTTCTCCTCCCAAGCTGTGGAATGGTGCATGACATAGAAGAAATCCCAGGCAGGCAAAACATTGGGAAAGAGAAATGGGATGACATGGGAGAATGACGTGCAATTTCAACACCACCAAAAAAATTGTTCAAAAAGAGCACCATATATAGAGAAGTAATTTTCAATGTCAGCTGTGATGACCAACAGCCAAACAAAATAGTTAGTTTAAACAGTGTGCGCAGCTTCTGTAACAAGATTCTCACAAACAGGAATTCCTGATAAAGTGAAGAAATTCAAATGCTATTTGCAATTTGTTTTTTTGCTGCCCTCATTTACTTTTTCAGCATATGCTTTTAATATTTTCCTGTTTATTTTTGTATACACATGGTTTAAATTGAAAATCTGAGCAGTTTAATCAATTCCAAGTTTTTCCTGGTTTTACATACATTCATGCGTTTGAAGACAGAGCAAGTCCCATTACCTGCATGAGGAATGTAGTTATGATTTAGGAATGCTTGATAAGCTCTTATTTATGCATTTGCTAGATTAGTTTCTAATCATTGATCCTAAAATGCTGTCTGTGCATTGTACTATGTCAGTTAATTTTATCACATAAATGAGCAAGTCATTCTCAACATGACTTCTCAGATAGTGTGTCTCAAAGATTTAACATAGTGTAAGAGTAGATTTTTTAAGATTTAAATTTTATTGTCACAAAGGTACCTCGGTTCAAAAACTTATTTACAAAGTAGTAAAAAAGATAAGCATTATAGATCTTCATAGAATAAGTAGAAAAATAAAGAAATAAGGTAATAGTTAACATTAAAGTCCTTCTTAATCTAACCTTGAAAAAAAAAGGAATTAAGGATTAAATACAATCTCCGGTATTCTGAATATCAGATGCTTCATTTAAAAGTGGTCAATTCACTTGAAAAGATCTGTGATGGAAACTGGATTAACTGCAAATAGCAGAGTGAAATGGATACAAAAGTATTACATAATGAATTAATTTGACCATTAACATTGTAAGACTGTAACTCCTGCCATTATGGTTAAAAATCACACAAGACCAGGTTATAGTCCAACAGATTTATTTGGAAGCACTAGCTTTCGGAGCGCTGCTCCTTCATCAGGTGGTTGTGGAGTTTAAGATTGTAGGACACAGAATTTATAGCAAATGTTTACAGCGTGATGTAACTGAAATTATATATTGAAAAAGACTTGGATTGTTTGTTATTTCGAATTCATCGAGGAGAAAGTGAGGTCTGCAGATGCTGGAGATCAAAGTTGAAACTTTATTGCTGGAACAGCACAGCAGGTCAGGCAGCATCCAGGGAACAGGAGATTCAACGTTGGAGGGATTCGGCTGAGACAAGTTGGGGGGAGGGGGGATGAAGAAACTGGTGAAGTCCAAGTTCATCCCCTGTGGTTGGAGGGTTCCCAGTCGGAAGATAAGATGCTCCTCCTCCGACCGTCGGGTTGTTGTGGTTTGGCGGTGGATGAGTCCAATGACCTGCATATCCTCGGTGGAGTGGGAGGGGGAGTTGAGATGCTGTGCTACAGGTTGGTTGGGTTGGTTCGTCCGGGTGGCCCAGAGGTGCTCTCTGAATCGCTCCGCAAGTAGGCGGCCTGTCTCCCCAATATAGAGGAGGCCACACCGGCTGCAGCGGATGCAGTAGATGATGTGGGTGGAGGTGCAGGTGAATCTGTGGCGGATATGGAAGTTTCCTTTGGGGCCTTGGAGAGAAGTGAGGGGGGAGGTGTGGGCGCAAGTGTTGCACCTCCTGCGGTTGCAAGGGAAGGTGCCGGGAGTGGTGGTTGGGTCGGTGGGGGGTGTGGATCTGACAAGGGAGTCGCGGAGGGAGTGGTCTCTACGGAAAGCTGATAGGGGAGGGGAGGGAAATATATCCTTGGTGCTGGGGTCTGTTTGGAGGTGGCGGAAGTGACGGCGGATGATGCGCTGTACATGGAGATTGGTGGGGTGGTAGGTGAGGACCAGTGGGGTTCTGTCCTGGTGGCGGTTGGAGGGGCGGGGCTCAAGGGCGGAGGAGCGGGAAGTGGAGGAGATGCGGTGGAGGTTTCATCACAGAATCCCTACAGAATGGAAATATGCCAGTCAGCCCATCGAGTCCATACCGACCCTCTGAAGGGCCACCCACCCAGACGATGCTCCCTATGGCTAACTCACCTAGCCTGTGCACTTTGGAAAATTACCGTGGCCAATCCACCTAACCTGCACACCTTTGGACTGTGGGAGGAAACCAGAACACCTGGAAGAAAACCCACACAGACACAGACTAAATGTATAAACTCCACACAGAGTCACCTGAGGCTGGAATTGAACCTGGGTGCTTAACACTGTGAGGCAGCAGTCCTAACCACTGAGCCACTGTGCCATCCCAAACACTTCATTCACTAACCAGCTTGCTGTTCCCCTCACAGTCCTACTCACTGAAGTCCTACTCTGCTTGTCAATTCGCACATACGGCAGCACAGCAAGATCATTGGGGATGAGGCAGTGAGGGCTATTTTCTTTTCCCTGAGAGCTCCTGTAGAACAAAGGATTTACACACAGTTTTATTTAAAAATGTGAGATTTAAGACAATCATTGAGGCAAATGTACTAAACTTTTCAACGCAGTGCAAATGACATGAAAGGGAGTCCCTTTGTCAAGCATGGAATGAAATGCAAGTGAACCTTTCAGCTCTAGGCAGATACCTGTAACATTGCCTGCAGTCCAGGATTGTGAGTTCGAAGGCAATGAATGCGGTCTTTGAATTAAATGTTCCCAGTTGTATTGTGGTTAAAACCATTGACTGGAACAAAGAGTTTCTATTTCTGCTTCATTTCTCTTTGGTATTTAAATGTTTCCTACAGGTTATTTTATGTCTGGATTCACTACTGAGAAAGAAAGAATCAAAATACCTCAAAAATTGTAAGTCAGTTCTCTGTCATGACAACCGAAACAGGAAATGCTGGAAACATTTAGCCGACCAGGCAGCATCTGTTAAGAGCAGAAGGCAGGGATAATGATTTAGTTCTGTTCAAACATAATTTTCCTGGAACATTAACCATATTGGAATTTCTGCAGCAGTCCTGCTAATCGGTCAATTTAATCTTAGAAAATAAAACCTCAGGAAAAAAGCTTAAAATGGCAGTTGATGTCATTTGGGCATGTTTTTCAATAATGCTCTGCTAAAGTTAGGTAGGACCTTTAAGAATTGTGCCTACCCCAAAATTAAATTAACATTTTTAATCAAAGTGTTAATAAATAACACTGCCACATTAATGTGATTTTATTTGTAAGTTTAACTTTTTTAAAATCTGTAATTACTGTTATTGAAGAATGGCTTAATATTTTGGTTGTAAGTGATCATGTGCTATGCAGAGTTCTTAACTTTTCAGGATGCATTAGTGCATTTCAGTTAACTGAGCTGCCAGAATATTTTCCTTGGCTTCTAGAAATTTCTACTGTAATGTTTTCAAAACCTAAGAAAAGCTAAAAGTAATTTTAAAAGTTTTGTTTATTTATTTTACTTTGAGCATTTTTGTAAGCAGGCTATGCATGTAATAGGGAACTGAAAAATAAATTCACAGCTTGTAGATCCCACAACTGTTGCAGATTTTGTTTGCCAAAAGCTTCAGGAAGCATTAAGTTGAGAGAGTGACAAACAAGAGTGAGAATTTTAAAATTGCCAGGAGCAACGTAGGTTAGTGAGCACAAGGTGATTAGCAACTTGGTTCAAGCTAGAATACAAGCAGGTCCTATGAAAGAGGACAAAGGAGTGGTTTTTCTAACAATGCCAATAATAAGTTATGGCTTTCATATTTTAAATGAAATACAACAATCATAGTGACCAACTTCATATTGCCCCAATCTTCTTTGCCATAGAACACAGCACAGGAACAGGCTCTTTGACCCATCATATCTAAGCTGAACATGATGCCATTCTAAACTAATCCTATCTGCCAGTACATGTCCCATCTTTTCCTTGCCTGTTCATGTGTCTAATGAGACACATATAGCAGCAGTACAATTGATCAATAGCTAGGAGTTGGGGCCAAAACACAAGTAAATGAGTCAACATATACATTAAACAAGCATAATCAATACATGTCTCAATAACATGTAATCTGTCACTTCTTAATCAAGCAGGAAGGAAAATGATAATTGGCCAGAGATGCTTTTGGTGAACTTTCAAAGTCTATTTTGATACTGAGAGGGAACTTCTGTCTATATCACTCCCATTTGTGGTGGTAGTTAGAAATTGTTAATGTTCTGATTGCTAATATATAAAATAGAAATGTTAAATTGGTAAATTAGCATGGAGATACAGTGAGGCACATAAGTAAATGTATATGAAAGTGGGTGCAAATGTAAGCATGTATTATTGGTTACATACTGCCTGTTTGTGAAAAGATCCAAAAACAATGTCAGCTTCCTGGTGTAGGAAGTTAAGGAGTGACCTTATAGAGGTTTATAAAATCATGAAGGGCAATTATAAGGTGAATAGGAGAATAGGCTAGGAGAATTCAAAACTACAGAGCATCATTTTAAGGTGACAGGAGTAAGATTTAAAAGGGACCTGAGGGGCAACATTCACACAGAGTGTGTGTAGAATGAACTGCCAGAGGGAGTTACAGTTACAACATTTAAAATACATTTGGACAGGTACATGAATCAGAAATGTTTAAAGGGATATGGGACGAATGCAGGCAAGTGGGACTAGTTTAGATTGGGTTGGCATGGATGAGTTGGACCTAAGGGTCTTTTTTCATGCTGTATACTCCACGACTCTATATAATTCAATGTGCATGAAAACCACTTGGATTTGCCTCATTACTAACTCCTCTCCTGACACTTTTGCTGCCGCTAAGTTGTCAGGGCGTTATCCAATGATGTGAACAGAGATATCCCCTTCAACCAAGGTATTGAGTGAACTGAACCATTGCTTTTGGTCCCATTCACACATGCTGTTTCCTCACCACCATCTCCACAATCTCCTTGGCAAATATTTAAGGCTAACCTAGACTTTTCAAAACCTTGCTGTCATATTTTACACTGTCATGAGAGTTTCTGATCACATTTCTGCATTGTCACTAAGATCAGCTTTCTCAGCTCCAGAACCTTACTTGACTCCTCCCCCGCCTTGGCTCACTTACTACTGAAATCTTCATGCATGCCATGTTACCTCTAAACATTTCAACACACTTTAGTCTGACCTCCATACACAGGAAGTGTTCTGTCCATACACAGGAAGTGTAGTTTCCGTACACAGGAAGCCATCAAATGTTCTTTTGCCTGTGTTTTAGCTTGAACCAAGTTCCAATCACCCTGTATTCATTAACCGACACTGGTTCCTGATTAAACCATACAACAGTTTCAAAATTCTCATTCCTGTTGTCATTACTCTCCCTGTACTCTCCCCTCCTATTCTCAGTCTCCTCAAGCTCCATAGCCCTCTATATTATCTGTGCTTCTCCAGCATTACCCCAGATTTTACTCTATCCACCACTGGAGATTCCTCCGTCTGCAGCTAAGGGCCTAAAATTTGGAATTCCCCTTTAAATCTCTCCATCTCTCTTCCTCTTTAAGATGCTAATTAAACCTACCTCTTTGATCATGTCTTTTGCTATTTCATTATGTCACTTGTGTCAAATTTAGTTTTGAAACATTTTACTAAGATAAGCATATTATGTAAAGATCTGTTGTCATTGACAGATTGGAGGAGTAGAAGATGATTTCAGGGTGAATGTGTGAGAAAAAAGGAATGAAGCAAGGAGTGAAAAACAATTTGAAACAGAAGAGGCGTGGCTATGAATGTTTCCTGCGGTCTGTAGAACACTGCCTAATTGAGGGACTTAACGTCAAGAGGGCAGCTAATGGAAAGCCCCTCCTTGCCTTTACTTTCAAACCCCCCTGCTGGTGTCCCCTCTGTACATCCTACCCAAACCTACCTCTCTCTGGGGATGAGCGATTCTCTTGCAGGTCTCTGTGTTGCGTTAGAGATGATCACTGCTCCCATGATGCTTTTTAGCAATAGCAGACTGCCTCAGATTGATGTTTTCTCTGGGCCGGTCAATGCAGCTGGTGGGATTTCCACCCTGCTTGAGCCTTAATCCAACAGGATGGGCCTGACACCAACCAGATAAGCGCTTGATCGCCTTGGAAAAGTGAGGAAATGGAATGTGGCATTCCCAAGTTTTCCAGCTACTGGGTGGGTCCCCCTTGCCAGCATTAAATTCTGTGCATAGTTTCTGTCAAAGTATGGTATTATGTTACTCTCAGATGATGTAATTGTGATTTTAAAAATGCAAAGATGCTTCAGGCGTTTTACCCCTCCCAAACCAAATAAATTGCCAAACAGTCCCTGTGGAGCTGAAGAATGCAGGACTCACTCAACTAAAGAACTGACATGTTCATGGAATATAGCAGTGCGAATAGTGGGAGACTATAGGCAGGCTATAGTGGGCGGCAAAATACAATCACCAGCTTTCTGATCCATGATAAATAGAGAAACCCAGAATAGCTTGGTTTTTGATATTCAACTCAGGAAGAGAGAAACCTCACATAGCCAGACCTCTTGAGCCCTGAGCAGGATTAACATTTCTCACAGTATATACCGGACAACCTGGGTCCATGAACATAAAATTGTGCAATGCTGCAGGACAGAGAACCATTGCAGTTATTTCGTAGACGTTAAAGATTTTATGTTAAATGCTGATAATAAGCTGTTGATTACATGTTTAGAGTTCTTTGGCGCATACCAACAATAAATGAAATACATCAGACTGTCATTATGGAATTTGAGTGTATTACCTCCCAGATGTTGACATGAAGTACTACCAGATTGTTAGCAGATGTTTGTGTTTAAATATGCGGGGTGATGTGAAAACAAAGTTGATAACTGGGATTGTTATATGTATTTAGTGTAAAGTATAAAGGCCATAAATTATTATTGGCATTGTTAGAAGTACCACTCCTTTGTCCTATTGTAGCATTGGCCTTAATCTATTTTAAATTGTTAATCTCTCCACAGAAATGCCAGGCACAAACATATTCCAAGATTGTGCTAAAAGTTAATAAATCACATAATTTACGGTCATTTATGAATCTGCTCTGGAGCACTTTAGCTATCCTTGACTTTTCTCTCCTCCTGCTTCAGTGGCAGTCCCTCAGGATTCAGGATGATCTTCTTTCACTTTGGTGTTGTGGATTCTGAAGCAATTAGATAGTCCAATATACAACCCTCAAACCCTGTCACAGATGGATAGGCAAGTGGGTTCCTAGAGCTTTCGCACAGTCCTTCTGATGGTTGTACTTGATCACCAACTGGACCCACAAGAACCATTAGAAATAGGAACAGGAGTGGGCCATTCAGCCTCTCAAGCCTGCTTCACATTCACTAAGTTCTGTGTTGATCCGATATTCCTTTCTTGCCTTTTCCCTGTACTTCTTGATTCCCTTTCTGATGAAGAATCTATCCATCTCAGCATTAAACACACACAAGGACACTGCCCCCATAGCTCTCTGTGGCAAGGCGTTCAAAAGACACACAACCCTCTGAGAGAAGAACTTTCTACTCATCTCAGTCTTAAATTGGCAACTCTTTATTGTGAGACTGTACCCTCTGGTCCTGGACTTTCCCAGGAGCGGAACATCGTCTCAGCATTTACCCTGTGAAGCCACCTAAGGATCCAATATATTTTATTTAGATCACCTCCCATTCTTCCAAACCCCAGTGAGTAGAGTCCCAACCTATTTAACCTCTCTTCATTTGACAATCCCTCCATATTAGGGACCATCTTAATAAATCCTCTCTGAACTTACTCCAATGAAACTATAGCTTTCCTTAAATATGGGGATCAAAGCTGCTCACAGTACCCTAGATGCGGTCTCACTAGCACCTTGTACAGTTGCAATAAGATGTCCCTGCTCTGCTATTCCAATCACCTTGAAATAAGGTCCACCATTCCCAATGAGTCTTCCTGGTTACCTGCTGTTCCTGTGTGCTAGCTTTCCATGGATTATGCACAAGTAGCCCCAAATCCTTTTGAGTAGCACCTTCATACTGGGTGATTGTTTGATTGATTGATTTGTTTGTTGTCATTGTACCAAAGTGCAGTGAAAAGTTTTGTATGTGAGCAGTACATAAAGAACATAATAGGCAAGGATGTATAGACTAAAAAGACTTAGACAGAAGCACACAGGTTACATTGTACAGGGCATGCCCTACATGACACCAATGTTAGCACGATCAGCATTATTTGAGCCTAGAGATAATACTGAAAACATTTGGCAGCTTCGGAGATGCTTCTTCTCTAGCTTGGCTGATCTTGGGCTAAAGATTCCCAGAGTCAGTGAGAATTTAGCAATTCTTCAAGTAAGCTTTGAGAACATTCTGGAAGTATCCATAACTAATCCAGTAAGAACAGACACCAAACTCCATTAAGGAATGAATCATAGAATCCCTGTTGTGTGGAAGCAGACCATTCGGCCCATTGAGTCCACACTGACCCTCTGAAGAACATTCCACCTAGACCCACCTCCCTACCCTATCCCTGTAACCCTACATTTCCCATGGCTAATCCACTTAGGCTGCGCATCTTTAGAGACAAAATTGGAGCACCCAGAGGAAACCCACGCAGACACGGGAGCATGTGCAAACTCCACAGAGTCACCTGAGGCTGGAATTGAATGTGGATCCCTGGAGCTGTGAGGCAGCAGTGCTAGTCAATGTGTCATCTCATGTTGGGAAGTAGTCTCATTGGGCAGTATTTATAGAGGGGATAGGGGTCTAATCTGCCGGTTGGAGAGCAGGTGAGAGCTCTTCAGTACCTCTTTCAGTGATTGCCCATTGAATAGGACACTTGACAGGCCAATGAGATTGAGGGCTAGGGGCAGATTGCCATTCACCAAGATGACATCGTTATTGAATGGCAGCATCACAGGTGAGACCTTTGATACCAATCACAAAACCTGTGATCCTGGGTAAACCCAGGCCAGAGATGAATGACTTGGGAAGGCTGTGAGGAGGGGAGAGTGTGTCACGGATTCTTTATGAGGGGATGGTGGTGTGGTGACGCTGCAAGGTTAAGGGGTGTAGCTCTCAGCAAACTCGTCACTGTCCAATGCTAGAATTCTCAATAAGACATTGAATGCTTTCCGAAGGAGGGCTGTCCCTCCAAACCAGCAAGCAAATATGTCAGGTTTTGCTTCCTGGGCATGCCCCACACACTCACAGTCATACAGCATAGAAACAGTCCCTTCAGCCCACCATGTCCATGTTGACCAAGAAACACCAAACTACACTACTTACATTTACCTGCAATTTATCCATAGCATTCAATGCCCTGGCATTTTAAGTGCTCAGTCGGATGCTTCATGAATATTGCAAGAGTATTTACCTCCACCACCCTCTAAGGCAATGTGTTCCATATTTCTACCACTCTCTGGATCAAAACATTTTTCCTTAGATCTCCTCTAAACCACTTGCTCCTCACTTTAAACTTATGCCCTTTGGTCTTGGACCTGTCTGCCCTGGGGAAAAGATTCTCATGATCTAATCTATTTATGCCTCTCCTAATTTTGTATACTGTTGGTTCTGCTATAACATGCATTTCTTCAATGCAAATTGGCTTTAACGTGATTGAAAAATTTAGACCTGTTATTTATAGAAAGCAAACTTCCCTTACCTGCATTGGCTATAACACAATTCTGGTTTCATTAGTTTAAGTGGCATGGCTATTGCACGATTTTCTTATAACGTGAGATTGTGTTATGTCAGAGTCAACTGAATCTCAATCAAGTTCCCCCGCCCCACCCCTACACTCAGCCTCCTCTGTTCAAAGGAAAACAAACCCAGCCAATCCAGGCTCCCCTCAGAACTGAGACTTTTCATCCCAGGCAACATTGTGTTGAATCCCTCTGCACACTCTCCAGTGATGAGAAGGTGTTGATAAGGTGGGAGCAAGAGAGGCGAGTGAAATAGTGTCATCTCTAGACAATGGCCAGTCCCTGCACCCATCACCAGTCCTGCACCCATCACCCATCATCAGCTAATACCAGCAGTGACACAGAAGAAAGCGCGTCCATGGACTTCCCAGCACAGACTTGGTCAGAGTGAAGGTAGGGCAATGGTGAGCTCCCCAAATGACAACTTCCCACCTGTTTAAATGCGTCCATGCCACTAGGATTGTCACAGGGCGGGTATTAAATTTCACCAAATGTGTACATTTGCCTTCTCAGGAATGTTAGTAACAAACCACCCAGTTTTGCCACCTCTTGCTACCTGGATGAATGCTGCTTGTGTTCTTGAGAAATAGAAACAGGGCGGCATTGTGCCTCAGTGGTCAGTAGCATGGTGGCTCAGTGGTTAGCACTGCTGCCTCACAGTGCCAGGGGTCGAGGTTCAATTCTAGCCTCGGGTGACTATCTATATGGATTTGTATATTCTCCCAGTGTCTGCGTGGTTTTCCTCCCACAATCAAAAGATGTGCAGGTTAGGTGAATTGGCCATGCTAAAATTGCCCGTCGTGCTCAGAAATGTACAGGTTAGGTGCATTAATCAGGAATGGGTTGGGAGGGTCAGTGTGGACTTGTTGGGCCAAATGGCCTGTTTCCACACTGTAGGGATTCTATGATTACCACAGATAATCTGCCTTAATTATTGAAAAGGATATTTTGCTAAAAACATGTGGAATTTCAATGGTGTTAAGTATATTTAGAATTCTGTTTTACATGAAGTCATAGTATCACACAACAAGTAAACAGATCCTTTGGTCCAACCAGTCTATGGTAAACATAATCCCAAACCAAACTAATCCCATCTGCCTGCTCCTGGCCCAGAACCCGCCAAACCTTTCCTATGTATGTACTTACCTAAGTGTCTTTTAAACATTGTAACTGTACCTGCATCCACCATTTTCTCAGGAAGTCATTCCAAACACAAACGACCCTCTTTGTAAAAAAGAAAACTGCCTCTCATGTCTTTTTTAAAATTTCTCTGCCCTCACTTTAAAAATGTGCCCCCTAGATTTGAAATTCTAGGATGTGATCCTCAGAAAAAGACGTCTATTATTAACCCTATCTAATCCCAAAGGTTTTAGAAACCTCTATAAAGTCACCTCTCAACCTCCTATGCTCCAGTGAAAAAATTCCCAGTTTATCCAGCCTTTCCTTATAACTTAAATCTTCCGTACCTGGCAAAATCCTGGTAACTCTCTTACAGCAGAGTTTATAGGTTATAAAATGTATAATGACATAAGGGAAGCAATAATGCAATGGGAATGTCACTGGATTATAATCCAGAACACCACATCAATTTGTCTAAGGACATGGATTCAAATCCCACTGTGGCTAATTGTGAAATTTGAATTCGCCAAAATACTGGGAGATTATCCATCTAATTGTCATTAAAACATCCATCTGGTACCTTAACATCCTTCTGGGAAGAAGAACTGCTGTCCTTACCTGGTCTGGCCTACATATGAATTCAATGGTGTTAAGTATATTTAGAATTCTGTTTTACATGGAGTCATAGTATCATACAACAAGTAAACAGATCCTTTGGTCCAACCAGTCCATGGTAAACATAATCCCAAACCAAACTAATCCCAAACCAAACTAATCCCATCTGCCTGCTCCTGGCCCAGAACCCTCCAAACCTTTCCTATGTATGTACTTACCCAAGTGTCTTTTAAACATTGTAACTGTAACACAGCAATGTTGCTTATTCGCACATCCCTGTAGGTAGAAGAGCAGGTTAATTATATTGTTAGGAAGGCATATGGCACACTTGCCTGTATCAGTTGAGGAATATATTATGAGAACAAGAAATTATGTTCGAGCTGCACAAGACTTTAGTTCAGTCACAGATGGAGTACTATGTGCAGTTCCGCTCAGTGTATCATAGGAAGGATGTGATTATACTGGAGAGGGTACTGAGAAGATTCACCAGTATCATGCCTGGGATGGAGCACTTTAGTTTTGAAGAGAGGCTAGATAATAGAGGCTAGATTTCTTTTTGAGGAGGGAATGTTGAGGGGGTCTTGAAAGAGGTGTATAATATTATGAAGGGCATAGATGGAATGGATGGTTGAAAGCAGCTGGTTCTTAGTTGAAGGATCAATAACAAGAAGGTATAACTTTTGCTGAAAGGCAGCAAGTTCCAAGGGGACTTGAGGAAAAGTATTTTCATCCAGACAATTAGAATATTAAATATCATTTATTGAAAAAAATTGGAAACGGTGGAAGTCTGGAAAGCGCTACCTGGGAGGGTAGCTGAGGCAAGTAACTTCACAATCTTTAAAAAGTACTTGGATGTGCACTTGAAATATCATAACATTCAAGGCAAATGGGCCTTGTGTGGGAAAGAGGGAACACTGTCCATTTAATGTAACTGTGGCAGTACAGATTCGGCAGGTCAAAGGGCCACTTCTGTCTTGTGTGACAAATGTGTTGCTTTGTTGTTGGGGCAAATGTGAAACTAATAGCTGTTTTCCTTTAGAGCTACAAACTAGTGCATTGGGTCAGATGGGATGGGCACACAGCAGGTTCCAAATTGCTGACAAAGCTGTTGCTAAACCAACCAATGGGAGGTGCACCGGTTGGTCTGAGGTAACATAGCCCCTTAGTTTTTCTACCATCCCTGAAAATTGGCCATTTCAAAGAATTGTATCTAATGTATGGAAAGGAAAGCATGATGAAGGAAGCAAAGAAATAAACTACTGTGAGTCCATAATATGAAGCTCGCCAAGTTCAGCTGATTAGCCTTAAACAATTCTATCATTTGGGGTAGGTCAACATTTGCAATGTATCTGCAGAGTCTAGTGTACCAGTCGTAGGTGACTTAATCACATTTGACATATTTATTGACAGAAACTAAATGTCAATACACCTTGGCTTCCTTTAGTCAGTTGGTATGCCAGAAGTGGATTTTTAACTCCCAAAGCCTGCTTGTGATTTTAGATGGACATGGATTATCAACATTAGTGTGGTGCTGGAAAAGCACAGCAGGTCAGGCAACATCCAAGGAGCAGGAAAATCGGTGTTTCGAACAAAAGCCCTTCATCAGGGAATGTTGAAGGGGTCTTGAAAGAGGTGTATAATATTATGAAGGGCATAGATGGAATGGATGGTTGGAAACAGCTGGTTCTTAGTTGAAGGATCAATAACAAGAAGGTATAATTTTTGTTGAAAGGCAGGAAATTTCAAGCGGATTTGAGGAAAAGTTTTTTCACCCAGACAATTCGAATATGAAATATCGTTTATTGAAACGATCATTTTTTGCCCGAAACGTCAATTTTCCTGCTCCTTGGATGCTGCCTGACCTGCTGTGTTTTTCCAGCACCACTCTAATCTAGACTGTAATCTCCAGCATCTGCAGTACTCACCTCCACCTATGGATTATCAACAGCTGGAGAAATAGGAAAATAACTCAGATTATGTGCTGACAGTTATATAGGAATGATAAAGTCCTGTTGGTATCCTAAAGTAATTTAACTTTTACTTGTTAGAAGTTAATTGATGGCCCCATGCTTCGGTTACGTTATGTTAATAAAATAAGTCACACTGACTCTTTGAAGAATTCAATGTTTCATTCTCATTTGAAAAGGAGTTAATTATTCAAAAAACTGAAAGATCTGCGAATGCTGAAAATTAAAAACAAAAACAGAAATTGCTGGGAAAGTTCAGGAGGTCTGGTGGCATCCATGGAGAGAAAACAGTTTTGGCTCCAGTGATGCTTCTTCAGAACTGATGATAGCTAGGAAAGGGTTGGTATATATGTGCTGAAAGTGGTTGGGGGTAGGGAAGAGGAGTAAATGATATGTGGAGATGGAGCCTAAAGAGAGAGAAAAACAGTTGGACAGACAAAGGAGTGGGTAAAGTTCAGCCTGGGAGAATGAATAGCTGCTGATGGGGTCTATTAGTGACTGGCAATGGGTTGAACATGGTAGCAGCCCATGTGACAACAAGGCTTGGTTGTATTTAGGTTGGGGTAAGGAAATGCAAGAATGTGCTGAGGCCCTAAAACTGGTGAACTCAATATTGAGTGCAGAAGGCTGCAGAGTTCCCAAGTGGTAAATGAAGTGTTGTTCTTCCAGCTCAGTACTGAGCTTTGCGGGAGCACTGCAACAAGCCTGAGACAGAGATGTTGGTCACGGGACGCGGTAGTGTGTTGAAGTGACAGGCAACTGGAAGCTCAGGACTGAACATAGATGTTTTGCAAAGTGGTCGCCCAGTTTGTGCCTCATTTCCCCAGTATAAAGGAGATCACATTTCAAACAGTTAATACAATAGACTAGATTAAGTGAAGTGCAGGTAATGCACTTTTATATCTGGAAGGTGAGGAACTGAGGAGGGAGGACCTAAACAGGCATGTGTTACTCCTTCTGACATTGCAGGGGAAGGTGCCATGAGGGTGTGGGGATGTAACGATTAGATTAGATTACTTACAGTGTGGAAACAGGCCCTTCGGCCCAACAAGTCCGCACCGATCCGCCGAAGCGCACCCACCCAGACCCATTCCCCTGCACCTAACACTACAGGCAATTTAGCATGGCCAATTCACCTAACCTGCACATTTTTGGACTGTGGGAGGAAACCGGAGCACCCGGACGAAACCCACACAGACACGGGGAGAATGTGCAAACTCCACACAGTCAGTCGCCTGAGGCGGGAATTGAACCCGGGTCTCTGTGCCACCGTGCCGCCCATGTATTGGCAGTGAAGGTGTCCCAGAGGTGTCTCAGAGGGACTGGTCCGTATGGAACCTTCTCCTAGCTGCTATCAGTTCTGAAGAAGGGTCACACATTGATTTTTAACATTTAATGTAATAACGGACACAGATTTTGTGATGGTTTATAAAGCAGTTTTTACAAATGGTTCTTGTTTATAGTTCCCTCAGCCAACTGAGAAGTTAGAAAATTAGCTAACCACTGTTTAAAAGATCAGAGGTTTATTGTTATGACGTGTAGGGTGGAGATCTCATTGGTACATTTGATAAAATGCAGATGAAAACTCAAATAAATCCCCTCTCCATATTTGCCTGTGTAATAAAGAGAAGGGAAAGCTCTGCAGTTTATAAACTGCTTATTTGGCAAAGCAAAATGAATGGAAAGATGTTTGAGCCTTGAATTAATTGATTCCTTGCTGAAAGGATAAAGATTGCATTTAATAAAAACCACCCAACCATTTTGAGTTTCTATAATTAACATTTGTGCATTTGTTTGTTCTAAAGTTTATGAAGAGTGTAGACGTTAAATTTAGATGGAATAATAAGTTGAAGCTTATGATGTTCAAATGAAGCTCCTCAATCAGCTGCTTTGTCAGATATGTAAATTCAATGTTATGGATCTTAATTTCAATACAAGTAAAATCAGGTAGAGGTTATCGGATAGAAAACAAAAATATTCATTCATCGCGAACGTAGCACAGCCAACTGTTCAACCACTGAACATATTCAAAAATGAAGAAGTCAATCTCAAGGTGTTTAAGAAATGGCTACAGGTGGCAGTTGTGAGAGAAAAGTGTTTGAAAGAAACCGCAGGGACAGTGGATATATGCAAAAGCTTTCAAAGGATTGGGGAAGTAAGAGTTCATAAGGCTCATTTAAAAGGGACAATAATGAGTAAAAAGGTGATAACATTTTTAACTGTTATTTCAGTAATGGGAAGTTACGTTTCATGTGTGAAAGCTTTACAATAAATACTTTAGGAGCTATCAGGAACTATCACAATCAGGAGCTAATTGATGCCATGCTGATATTCAGAATAGACTGACTACCCTGTAAAAGTAAAGATTAAAGTGGTGCTGGAAAAGCACAGCAGGTCAGGCAGTATCCGAGGAGCAGGAAAAATTGATGTTTCGGATAAAAGCCCTTCATCAGGAATGGCTGCTTGACCTTCTGTGCTTTTCTAGCACCACTCTAATCTTGACTCTAATCTCCAGCATCTGCTATACCCACTTCTGCCTACACTGTAAAAGTAATATGAGCTGGGAAGAGATCTTATTCTGTAGTAGTTACAACTGACATTTGTACAAAGTATCAAAATGAAGTACTCACCAACATATTAGAGATCTCCAATATGATATTTTCAGAGTGCATTAAGTCATTGTTATGGAGAAAGTACTTTCCAACATATTGCTGATAATGCTGGTGAAATTTCCAGAATTTCATAGAATCATACAGTACAGCAAAGGCTCTTTGGCCTATCGAGTCTGTATTGCCAAAAGATACACTATTACACACACTGGTCTTACTTTCTAGCACCAGACCCATAGTCTTGAATGTTATGACACTTCAAAAGTATTCATTCAAGTCCTTTTTGTTAAGTGAGTGTCGATTGAAGGACATAGCGTATTAAAATTGTGTTGGGCATTTTGTCCACTTGAAAGGTTTCATGCACCCATATAACAGCAAAGGGAGTTTTGACAGAAATGAAAGGAACCCATGTTTTATCTGTATGTTCAATTCTCATTCTGAAGATTTCTTACAGTGTATCACACATTGGCCAGCCAATGATGCCCATGTCACAAGAGTGAATATAAAAATCAATTACTGTTTCTTCCCAAGAGCTGAAAGCAAATTGGCTAGTGTTTAAAAGTGAAAAGAATAAGGTGTCTAATGCTAGGATAGAGGTAAGGAGAAGAATTGGAGGACAAAGAATAAGTAGTTTCAGCATGTACAGAGTGCCCAGAGCTGAGTGAAAAAAAAAGTAGAAAACCAGAGTCTCCAAGCAATGTAAGCAACCAAGGTAGTTTCAATTTTGGAACTGGATCTGGCAGATGAACAGAAAAGATTGGACAAATTAGAAATCTTACAAATGTATTATAATTTAGAGAAAATAATATTTGTATTACTCGGATTTTTTTCATTGGAGAAAAGGAGGAGGAGAGGGGACCTAATTGAGGTATACAAATTAATGAGAGTCGATAGCCAGAGACTATTTCCCAGGGCAGAAATGACTAACACGAGGGTTCATAGTTTTAAGCTGTTTGGAGGAAAGTATAGAGGGGATGTCAGAGGCGGGTTCTTTACACAGAGAGTTGTGAGAGCATGGAATGCGTTGCCAGCAGCAGTTGTGGAAGCAAGGTCATTGGGGACATTTAAGAGACTACTGGACATGCATATGGTTACAGAAATGTGAGGGTGCATACATGAGGATCAGTGGTCGGCACAACATCGTGGGCTGAAGGGCCTGTTCTGTGCTGTACTATGTTCTATGTTCTAACATGCAGAAGTAGTGGAGAATTATGCAGTTTAGTAGCAAGAAAGGCTCTGACCGTGACATCTTAGGTTTAACAGGATAGAAAAATAGCAAGTTATAGAATCCAATTGACCAATGGAGACAGAAAGTGGAGGAGCTGGTGGCGATTGGAGAAGCCACAACTTCAAAAGTTGGAAAGGAGACTTTGGGGAAGTGCATGTGACCACAATTCTCTTGCAAATCACCTTTACTGTCATTGAGTACTAAGCACAGATGGTGATTGTTTGCTAAATAGTAGAAGTGGATAGAAGCCCCTTCAGCTCTTCAGATACCTGTTATTTCAGAATACCATGTTTGATTGCCTGGTAACGTAAAGACTGAGCAAGAATATTCAAGTGGACATGGCAAGAAGCTGACCATCAAATTTTCATTCCTTATACAGCTGTGAAGGTGGCTTTAGAGATTTCTGAAATGAGTCCGGACAGATGAATGGATATAGGGCATGGATGGAAAAAAAGAGATGGTGTTGTAAACCCCGCAGAGACTGACAACTTCCAAAACAAAATTCAAACTTTGAATTTTGACTAGCTGAAAGGATGACATGCTAAGGTTTTGTGTTTTAAGCCTTTTGCAGTAACACACAATCAAAGAGCAACATTGACAAAACAACAGACTGAAGCATCCATTTCAGTGGGTTTCATGGGAGGTTTCTCTTCAAAAGCCCAAGGGAGTTTTCACCTGTTATGTTACAAAACATGCTTCATTTGTCACCTACCATGCTCGGATAGTGCCCCTCTTGTCTGATGCTACTCTGATTCTACTACTGTCTGTAGTCAGAATAGTTCACCATGCTAGAATGTTCCAGAATAGATCAGCGTCCATGTTTATCTATTTTTTAAATGGCTTCTGCACCCAAACAAGCGCTGTAAGTCAGGTGCTACTCAGAAAACGTCCTGCTATTTCACCCAGATATCACAGATAAGGAGAATTATCTGCCCTGTTTTGCAGACAGGGCTATGGAGGTTCTGTTGATCATGAGAACGGATGTCCTTATCCCCGAGAAACTACCAGGGGAGTCCATGCTACCACACCATGGCAGGCTGGTCCGAGGTTGCCACCTGGGTGAATGCAAAATGGGGCACCAGTTTCATCCAATCTGCTGCGTCCAAGGAAAATGCCAGGAGTATGGTGTGTGGGGCTGATAATACTTGTTTGTGTGCACAATGGTCTTTTAACAATGGCATACGTGCAAGTGATGCTGGTTAATTCTGGGGTATCCCAATATTGACAAGTTGTTCCTGATGTGAGTAATTGGGATGAAATTGGATATGAAAAATTACAAAGAGGTGGGGAGGTCATTAATGAGATGTGAGCTGAAAATGTGTTGCTGGAGCAGCGCAGCAGGTCAGGCAACATCCAGGGAACAGGAGAATCGACATTTCGGGCATAAGCCCTTCTTCAGGAATGTGATGTGTTTGGTAAGAAAATCTGTTCTCATCTGTGATGAGAAAATCTGTAGGTCTCACAGCAAAAAGACCACCAAAAACCTCAGTGCAACTTTTTCCTTGCCAAAAAATGGAAGCTTTAGCTCTCCATCAGTCCAGAAACTCCCATCTGCACTCTTGCATGTTGAACCCAAAAGATGCACAGCCATTATTTCTCTGCTGTCTTCCTCCTGTGTTGTTACAGATTGCATTCTCTCTGAAGTTCAAAGGTATTTGGACACGTAATTAAGATCACTGGTACTGCATTAGGCTAGTATATAGAAACACAGAAAATTAGAGCAGGAGTAAGCCACTTGGCCTTTTGAACTTGCTCTGCCTTTCATTATAATCATGGCTGATCATCTAACTCATTGGCCTTTTCCCACTATTGCTTCATATCCTTGATCCCAGATGCTAGATCCAATTCCGTGACATCAGGCAATGTTTCTGCCTCTGTTGCTTTGCCTTGATTGGAGGCAATGGGGATGGGCATGAATAGTGGCTGGACAGTGATGTCTGTAAATCGTAGATAAATTAAAGAAAGACTGAATCAATCAAGGCATTGAAGATGACATTGGATTATTATCTAAAAAGAGTGAATCTGCAGGGCTATGGGAGAAGAGAGGGGATATGTACATTGTGATTTGCTTCTTCAGAGATCCAGCAAAACCATGATGGGTCAGATGACCCCTTTCTGTAATGTGACAAATCTCTGATTCTGTGCTTAGGGAAAATGATTTGGAGGAGAAATAACTGGATTAAAAAGGTCTGTTGCAAAGGTTAGACTGTGATGAAACTTCTTAGGTGAGATGTTCTGTTTTTAAGGATTTTGATTTCAGTTTCTGAGTGTGTATTACAATCATGGGAAAGCTTCCTGTTCTGTGAGTGAAAATCTGTTGGAAATGAATTTGATACCTTTAGTTTCATTTGTGTATCTTGAGTTCTTGTGTTGTCAGTGTAAACATCAGTTGGGGTTTCATTTTATCCATTGTAGTTGATAACATGTGTACTGTTTTGTTAACTGTTTGGCCTAAGTATGCATACAAATATTATTTTTGGAAAAATTTGATCATGATTTGTTTCTGAACTTCCGATGAAGTTAGACAGGATAAGATCAAGTGAAGCAGAAGCACCAACATGGGATGGATTCCCCAAATCAACTAATTCTCTGCTCCATCAAATTATGGAATTTGATGAACTCATTGAAACTATGACCTTGACTTTTGACAGAATTGAGAGGGTCTCCAAAGCAGAGAAAATGCTGGAAGATGTTGGGAACCAAAGTCCCACCTTGAACCCATTTCTCATTTTTGCAGAGTCAGGATTAGTGTTCACCTGCTTACAGTTCCTGAGTCAGCTAGTCATTCAAATTATCATTTATCTCCACTAAAGTCAGATTTTGGAGCTCCTGGTATCTGGAGCCAGGAATGTTGGGATTAGACCAGATAAGGGCTGGGTATTTCTTAATGGCATTACTTTGGGATAGCCAGGGTACATCTTTAGAGAGTCTACATCCATGCAGATATGATCGCAGAATATCTTGGAGCTGGGAATCAGGAATCCTTCAGGCCATGGTCAGCTCCCCTTTGGGATTGCTAACTATGCAAAAGACAGCGTGTAAAAGGTCTCAGACCTATCAAGACATGTCAAGAATAGCAGCAAGTGTCACGATCTCTTAAATGTATTGACAAGTGACATGTGTCAAACCACCAAGAAGTGTCAACCAGGGTCAAAATGTGAATTTATGAATAAGGTTGCTTTCCTTATCATTGTGTTGTCTGCATTATAGAAATTTAAGTAACAGGATTACTTCTCTTCCATGTACATGGACTCTTATGGATTGACAATGATTTAGCATAGTAATCAATGGGGAAAAGGTGATTGGTGGGAATAGGCTCTAAGGTGGCAAAGGGTATGAATGTTTTAGCTTTTGCAGAGAGTAAGATACTGCTTTGGATCTGGTAGTGGAACACCTTTGGTGGAGCTAAGCCACCCTTTGGGAAAGATAAACACACTTTTGGGTTTGTGAACATCTATGCATGTGTATAAACACATTGAACTAGCTAGATATCAAGAAACTGTCCAAAAATAGAGTTGAAATAAACTGTTTCAGAGTGCTTGTTTGTGTAAACCCCCATTGTAGAATCTGTACTGCAGAATTAATTTCACTGATAATCATGTTCACAAAGGGATACCTTATGATGAATAGGTCCAGTTGCTTGAATGGAAATGTTCATTGCCATAAGACTTTAAGCATTTAAGTGAAATATTTGTTTTAAAAAGAGATTAGTTGATGTAATTTCAATTTGTTGGTTTGTTTTCTTTTAAGTAGAGAGTAGTTTTTCAATACTGACATCATCAATATGCTGATAAACTTATCATGACACCTTCTGATGTTGGATAATAGTGAGATGGTATGCAGAGGGAAGGGTAAAGGGTGGTGCATGGGACATCATTTTGCACTGAGTTGGCAGAGGAGCTATAAAAGGCCGTTAGGATTATTGGAAGGATAAGAGATATAAGGGCATGAGAGATAGATTATTACCATGAAAGTACCATGCAACATTTAAGATGGAGGTCGGCATAAAGAGGTAAATGGATACAAGGGGCCATGGGGAATAAGGTGAAATTGGATGGGACAGGGATAGTGAGGAGAGAGAGTGAGAGAGACAGTAAAAAATAGCATTAGTATAGTTTGGCAGTCATTTTTGACTGGTGCAGATGTGATGGGCCGAAGGGTCTTTTTCTGTGCTGTAGATCTCTATGACTCTATGAACATTGGTTCTCATTAGATTTATCCAGTCTATATGCTGTTTGAAATTATCCATGATTACTGCACTCCCATTGCTACATGTACCTTTGATTTCTTAATTTATACCATGCCTTAAACTATTGTTATAAATCACTGCTCCCAAAGTTGGCTTCATCCTTCTGTTTCATAACTCCATAAAAACAGGTTCTACGTCCCATTTTTCCAATCAAAGGTTGTCTCTCACTAATACACTAACCCATCGCTTATTATCAAAACTACCCTCACTCCTTTTTCTTTTTGACAGGCTCCTGTTAATGTTGACCATTTCTTGATTCTTAGTTCCCAGTCTTGGGCATAATGACAATGGTATCTCATTGATTTGTAGATATTTAGCATAAAGCAGGAGACTATTTGGTCCATCATGTCTGTGCCAGCTAACAGAGATTGGAGTACACTCATCCCAATTTCCAGTTCTTGGACCATAGCCCTGGGAAGTTATTGCAACACAAGTGAATATCTAAATGCTATTTAAATGTTACATGAATTTCTGATTCAAATACTTGCTTAAGCAATAAGTTCCAGACTTCCTCCATCATCGAAACCTTCAAAAAACATATCTCTTAGCCTTCTATGTCTTACCTTAAATCTACACCTCCTTGTATTGATCTTTCTACTAATGGAATAAATCAACTTCCTCTCTAATCTTCTATGCCCTTCATAATCTTATCCACTTCTATCTTAGAGTCACTGAGTCATACAACTGTACACCATGGAAATAGATCCTTTGGTCCAACTCATCCGTGCTGACCAGATAGCCCAACCTAATCGAGTCCTTTTTGCCAGCACTTGCCAGCACCAAATCTCTAAACCCTTCCTATTTATATATGCATTCAGATGCTTTTTAAATATTATAATTGTACCAGCCTCCACCACTTCCTCTGGCAGCTTATCCCATACATGTACCACCCTCTGTGTGAAAATGTTGCCTTTTATGTCCATTTTATATCTTTCCCCTCTCACCTTAAACCTATGCACTCTAGTTCTGGACACCTCACCCCAGGAAAAATACCTTGTTTATTTAACCTATCTATGCCCCTCATGATTTTATAAACCTCTATAAGGTCACCCCTCAGCCTCCGATGCTCCAGGCAAAACAGCCCCAGCCTATTCAGCCTCTCCCGATATCTCATACCCTGCAACCCTGGCAATATCTTTGTAAGTCTTTTCCGAATCCTTTCAAGTTTCACAGGTCACCCCTTAACCTTCATTGCTCCAAGGAAAATAACCCCAGCCAATCTAATCTTTCTTCATAATGTCTAACCCAGACAGCATCCTGTTAAATCTGCTCTGCATCCCCTCTAGTGCAATCACAATCTTCCTACAATTGCCCAGAACTGCACATAGTTTTCCAGTTGTGACCTGAATGGTATTTTGTACAGTTTCAGCGTAAGCTCCCTGCCCTTGTATTCTATGTTTAACCAATAAATACAAGCATCCTGTATGCCTTCTTAACCACCTTATCTACCTGCCATGCTACCTTCAGGTATCTGTGCAGATGCACACCAAGGTCTCTCCTGATTTTCAGTAGCTTCCAGGGTCCTACCATTAGTAGTACATATCTTTAGACATCCTCAAATGCATTACTTTTTTCAGGTTGAATTCCATTTGCTACTGCTCTGTCCACCTGACATTCTATTGACATCCTCCTTCACTTTGCAGCTAATCTCCTCAATTCATACCCTTTCATTCCAATATTATTATCAGTTCACTATTTATTGAGAATACTAGATGGAGTGCTGTTAATTCTATCTTTGTAATACTATTCTATAATATGATGCTGGTTAATTTAAGATTTTTCTCTTCAGCTCTCCATTTTTAGTTACAGCTTTTCTACTTATCATAACTAGTTCTGTTTTTGTTCTACCTGAATTCCCTCTGAGATTCCTATCACTCTGACAAACTGGTTGAAACCCTCTTCAGCAACACTAGCAAATCACCCCATGTAGATATTAGTTGCAGCCCTCTTAAAGTGTAAACTGTCCTCCTTGTACAGATACCCTTGCCTCAGAACTGGTCTCAGCACCTCAGAAATCTGAAGCCCTCACCCCTGCAAAAGTTTCCAGCCATGTGTTCCTTCTCTCAATCTTCCTATTTCAATAGTACAGGGAGCAATTCTTAGAGTCATAAAGATGTACAGCATGGATACAGACCCTTCAGTCCAACCCGTCCATGCCGACCAGATATCCCAACCCAATCTAGTCCCACTTGCCAGCACCCAGCCCATATCCCTCCAAACCCTTCCTATTCATATACCCATCCAGATGCCTTTTAAATGTTGCAAATGTACCAGCCTCCACCACTTCCTCTGGCAGCTCATTCTATACACGTACTACCCTCTGCACGAAAAAGTTGCCACTTTTATACTTTTCCCCTTCACCCTAAACCTATGCCCTGTAGGTCTAGACTCCCCCACCCCAGGGAAAAGACTTTGCCTATTGATCCTATCCATGCCCCTCATGATTTTATACACCTCAATAAGGTCATCCCTCAACCCCCAATGCTCCAGGTAAATCAGACCTAGCCTATTCAATCTCTTCCTATAGCTCAAATCCTCCAACCCTGGCAACATCCTTGTAAATATTTTCTGAACCCTTTCAAGTTTCATAACATCTTTCTGATAGGAAGGAGACCAGAATTGCATGCAATATTCCAAAACTGGCCTAACCAATGTCCTGTACAGCCACAACATGATCTCCCAACTCCGATACTCAATACTTTGTCCAATAAAGGAAAGCATACCAAACGCCTTCTTCACTATCCTACCTACCTGCGACTCCACTTTCAAGGAGCTATGAACCTGCACTCCAAGGTCTCTTTGTTCAGTAACACTACCCAGGATCTTACCATTAAGTGCATAAATACTGCTAAGATTTGCTTTCCCAAAATGCAACAGCTTATTTATCTGAATTAAACTCCATCTGCCAATTCTCAGCCCATTTATCCATCTGATCAAGATCCCATTGTAATCTGAGGTAACCTTCTTCACTGTCCACTACACACCTATTAACTATACCTCCTGTGTTCATATCCAAATCATTTATATAAATAACGAAAAGTAGTGGACCCAGCACTGATCCTTGTGGCACTCCGCTGGTCACAGGCCTTCAGACTGAAAAACAACCCTCCACCACCACCCTCTGTCTTCTACCTTTGAGCCAGTTCTGTATCCAAATGGCTAATTTTCCCTGTATTCCATGAGATCTAACCTTGTTAACCAGTTTCCCATCGGGAACCTTGTCGAATGCCTTACTGAATTCCATATAGATCACATCAACTGCTCTGCCCTCATCAATCATTTTTGTTGTTTCTTCAAAAAACACAATCAAGTGCATGAATCACAATTTCCCATGCAAAAAGCCATGTTGACTATTCCTAATCAGTCCTTGCTTTTCCAAATATGTTCAAATCCTGTCCCTCAGGATTCCCTCCAACAAATTGCCCACCACCGACGTCAGGCTCATTGGTCTATAGTTCCCTGGCTTGTCCTTACCACCTTTCTTAAACAGTGGTAACGCTTTAGCCAACCTCCAGTCTTCTGGCACCTCACCTGTGACTATCGATGATACAAATATCTCAGCAAGGGGCCCAGCAATCACCTCCTTAGCTTCCCATAGAGTTATCCAACTTTATGCATTTCAAGACATTCAGCACTTCCTCCTCTGTAATATGGACATTTTTAGAGCTTTTGCTTTTCAATCTCTCTAAACTCTATTTTCAGGACGTCATCCCCTCATAGAGCCATGGAGATGTATTGCACTAAAACAGACCTTACAATCCAATATGTCCATGCCAAACAGATACCCTAAATTAATCTCATCACATTTGCCAGCATTTGGCTCATATTCCTTCCTATTCATGTACCTATCCAGATGCTTTTTAAATGTTGTAATTGTATCAGCCTCCACCACCTCTTCTGGCAGCTTATTCCATACATGAACCATCCTCTGCATGAAAACGTTGCCCCTTAGATCCCTTTTACATGTTCCCCTCTCACCCTAAACCTATGCCCTCTAGTTTTGGACTTCCTACCCTGGGGAAAAGGCCATGACTACTTAGCTTATCCATTCCCTTCTTGATTTTTATAAACTTCTAAAAGCCATCTACCTTTGCCGCTGATTTCAATGTGGACCACAACCTCTGGTTGTTTATCCTCCCCCAGACAAATGACACACGAGGCAGGTAAAGCATGCTCTTATGCCTGTTTCTATCGCTAGCTGTTCCTGGAATAGGTTGCCAAACTCTGTCCAAAGGCTAGCGCTTACCTCGCCAGGATGTCTGTCACTCTTACAGCCAGCCACAGGCAAAGTGGAAGAGCTTACAAATTAATCTGCAATGCAACATTATGAATACACCTTTTATGGCCATCAAGTCCTAGAGTGGGACTCGAACCTGGAGCTTCTGTTTCAGTGTAGACAGGCAGGAGGCTTGAAGCACACAGCAAGCCAGGCAGCATCAGGGGGTGCAGAAGTTGATGTTTCAAGTTCTACCCTTCTTCAGGACTGGGAGTGGGTGTGGGGGGAACTGCAGGGAGGTGAAGTGGGGATATGTGAAGACAGGTCGTGGGTACGACCTGGTTGGTCAGTGGGAGGAATGAATCTGGTTGATGGCAGGGAGCGTGTTAGGAAGGGGGAGGGACTGGGAAGGGAGTCGGGGGATGGGGAGGGAGATTATTTGAAATCGGAGAACTCAATGTTGATTCCTCTGGGCTGTACGCTGCCCAGGTAGAAGATAAGGTGCTGTTCCTCCAATGGGCGCTATGGTTTGTTTTGTCAATGGAGGAGGCCAAGGATGATCATTTTGGAAAGGGAGTGGTTGGGGGAATTGAAATGGACAGTGACTGGGAGATCTGGTCAGCCCCTGTGGACCCAGCTGCGACACTTGGTGAACCGTTTCCTAAGTTTACGTTCAGTCACCCCAATGTAGAGAAGACCACACCGGGAGCATCTGGTGCAGTAAACTAGGTTGGAGGAGAGGCAGGTCTCACCTGGAAGGACTGTTTGGGCCTTAGATGAAGGTGACGGGAATGGTTTCCAGCAGGTTTCGCATTTTTGCTGGTTGCAGGGGAAGATACCTGGGGGTTGAGATGCCTCCTGTTTAAAATATTAATTCAAATTAAATTGGATTTATTTGAGGTTGATTCACCAATTTAGTTTGGAAAACTCAACTTCCCTTCCAACCAATGTGAAATTCTGGCTGTTGTAAATTGTGAGAGATTTTCTCCTTCCAGATAGGTTGGCTAATGTGGTGCCATTGTTTATGAAAGATGGTAAGGACAAGGCAGGGAACTATAAACCAGTGAGCCTGATGTCAGTAATGGGCAAGCTGATGGAGAGAATCCTGAGAGACAGGATGTGCATGTATTTGGAAAGGCAAGGACTGATTAGGAATAGTCAACATGGCTTTATGTGTGGGAAATCTTGTCTCACAAACCTGATTGAGTTTTTTCAAGAAGTGACAAATAGAATTGATGAGGGCAGAGTGGTAGATGTGATCTATTTGGACTTGGTAATGCATTTGACAAGGTTCCCCCTGGGAGACTGGTGAACAAGGTTAGATCTCATGGAATGCAAGGAGAACTCACCATTTGGATACAGAAGTAACTCAAAGGTCGAAGACAGAGGGTGGTGGTAGAAGGTTGTTTTTCAGATTGGAGGCTTGTGACCAGTGGAGTGGCACAAGAATCTGTGCTGGGTTCGCTACTTTTCATCATTTATATAAATGATCTGGATGGGAGTATAAGAGGTACAGTTAGTAAGTTTGCAGATGACACTAAAATTGGAGCTGTAGTGGACAGCGAAGAAGGCTACCTTAGATAACAACAGGATCTTCGTCAGATGGGCCAATGGGCTGAGAAGAGGCAGATGGAGTTTAAGTTAGATAAATGTGAGGTGCTGCACTTTCGGAAAGCAAATCTTAGCAGGAATTATACACTTAGTGGTAAGGTCCTCGGGAGTGTTGCTGAACAGAGACCTTGGAGTGCAGGTTCATAGCTCCTTGAAAGTGGAATCTCAGGTAGGTAGAATAGTGAAGAAGGCATTTGGTTGGCTTTCCTTTATTAGTCAGAGTATTGAGTACAGGAGTTGGGAGTTATGTTGAGGCTGTACAGGGTATTGTTTAGGCCACTGTTGGAATATTGTGTGCAATTCTGGTCTCCTTCCTATCGGAATGATGTTGGGAAACTTGAAAGGGTTCAGAAAAGATTTATAAAGATGTTGCCAGGGTTGGAGGATTTGAGCTATAGGGAGAGGTTAAAAAGGCACGGGTTGTTTTCCCTGGAGTGTTGGAGGCTGAGGGGTGACCTTATAGAAGTTACAAAAATCATGAGAGGCATGGATAGGATAAATAGACAAAGTATTTTCCCTGGGGTGGGTGAGTCCAGAACTAGAGGGCATAGGTTTAGGGTGAGAGGGGAAAGATATAAAAGAGACCTAAGAGGCATCTTTTTCACTCAGAGGGTGGTACGTGTACGGAATGAGCTGCCAGAGGAAGTGGTGGACGCTAGCATAAGTGCCACATTTAAGAGGCATCTGGATGGGTTTATGAATAGGAAGGGTTTGGAGGGATATGGGCCGCATCTGGCAGGTGGGACTAGATTGGGTTGGGATATCTGGTCGGCATGGACAAGTTGGACTGAAGGGTCTTTTTCCGTGCTGTACATCTCTATGACTCTATAACTCTATATGAGTTTCTCAGATGAATAACTGGTGTTTTCGAATTTCTGACCAATTTAGAAGTATCTGCATAATTTGCACCTTTATCATAGATTTGTTCCTGTTTATGATGTCTTACGACATGGGGTAAACCTTCCTGCTTTACTTAAAACCAGCAACACAGAAAATATTTATCCCATGCAGTAATCTGTAAAAATTGAGGGCCAAAAACTATTTAAAGGACAAATTAAATTATAACAGAGAATAATTAATTAACCACTATTTACAATTTCTTTCTCTAACCTATCTTTTAGCTTCCCTTCTATAAGACTAGTCCGAAAAAGCTCCCAATTAAAATTTACAAAACAGCCCTTCTTATTTCAAACTCAGTCGGCTGAAAGGTCTTGTCTTCAGATCTTTCTTGGTTTTCTTTTCTCCTTGTTAGGAATTACTGCATTACAGGTTAATGATTGAAAAGCTGTCTGTTTACGTGCTGGGTTGAGGCAGTTCTCCTCTCAACTGTTCAATTTTCTCCCGGTCTTATACCCCAGAGCATTGGATTGTGTCATTGGCTTTTAAGATTTTCAACATACTCAATTAAAACTTGATTGGAAATTGGTATTTTTATCGGGGTATAATTTAAACCGATTGGCCGAATTCAAACTTGTTTTTGTCTCCAGGCAACAAACTGCTCGAGTTGTTCAGCCCAGTGTTAAATACATTGTTGCCTTATTGAGAACATTAAGTCCCTTAAAAGTGCACCCACATCTTTATGACGGGTGTGATACAGATATACATCTAGAAGTTGGATCTTATTGTTCTAATCAATCTTCTCATTGTGATTGCAGTCGTTGTCAATTCCATTGACACAAGATGCTCATAGATTAGATTCTGTTAAAATGGCAAAAGAACATTAAAGTTTCCTGCAACCCTATTTGACCTTAATTCTGTCACTATCTGGAAGAAGGGAATGCAGAAACGAAGCACAAGTATCAAGGGTTCATTGTTGGAATTAAGTGATGTAGGCATTAATCATCACAGTGCTGAAAATTAGAATATTTATTGAATGTTGGATCAGTTTACATGTAAATTGCCAGGAGTCATTATTGCGATGGAACCCAACTGGTTTTTTGGGATGATAAACATGGTGTTACACCCAGTTCTGATGCTGATTCAATGTGTTGGTAAGTTATGTTTAAACATGCATGATGTCTTCAAAACTACAATTACAAGTGGACAATATGTTTGGGCTGGAACTATCAACATTTTGGCCGTTATCACTGACTAGAAATTCAACTGGTCTCACTACATAAACACAGTGGCTACAAGAGCTACAGAGACTAGGAATACTACAGCAACTTTTACTCCTGACTCCCCAAAGCATGTTCACCACCTACATATCACAAGTCAGGGGTGTGATGGAATACTCCCCATTTGCCTGGATAAATGCAGCTCCAACAACACTCAAGATGCTTCACACCATCTAGGACAAAACAGCCCGATTGATTGGCACTATATCCAGAAGCATCCACTCCCTCCAGCACTGACACTCATTAATAGCAGTTTGTACTATGTACAAGATGCACTGCAGAAATTCACCACAGATCCTCAGACAGTGCCTTCCAAATTCATGACCACTTCTATCTAGAAGGAGAAGGGCAGCGGATACAGGGGACCACCACCACTTTCAAGTTCCCCTCAAGCCACTCACTATTCTGACCTGGAAATATATCAGTGTTCTTTCACTGTTGCTGGGTCAAAATCCTGGCATTCCCTCCCAAAGGCATTGTGAGTCAACCTACAACAAGTAGACTGCAGCAGTTCAAGATGGCAGCTCTCCATCATCTTCTCCTGGGTAACTAGGGATGGACAATAAATGTTGGCCAACCATGATGTCCACATCCCACAAATGGATAAAAAAAAGCTGAAGAGTATAAAGTTTTGGCTAAGTATCAATTTCTTTGAGTTTCATGGAGAGCTTCTTTCCCCAAAACCAAATGAGTTTTCTCAAGCCATTATCCTAAACTTGCCTCATTAACTTTCTAGCCGATAGCTCTGACAAACCCCTTATCCGATACAAGCATGACTTTCCCACTTGACATACCTGGAAGAACTCACCGCTACCCAAATATCCTGGAAAGGATTGGCAGGTGCCATCTTTAAAAGACAAATGCTGTCCTATCCAGTTTATGATGTTTGTTCACTCATGGCAGATAAGGAGAATTTTGCCGGCTGTTTTGAGGAGAGGCACATATGGATGTCTTTGTGCATGGAGTGGGGGTGAGGATGGCTATTAAGGTCCTGAGGACTGACAGAGGAGGCGATGATACAAGACCCTGCCAGCTCAGTCGGACATTGTCTCCAGGTCACAATACTCTCGGCCATTTGGAGGAACATCCAGCAGTAGGAAGAGGCCAATGACTTACTCCTCAGTGGGGTCATTGCAACCATTTTCTCTTTCTCTCTGTTCCCTCACACTCATCCTATCTCTGCTACAGCACGTATTCCCACTGAGGTTCATGCTCTACCAATTTTACCAATCCTGGCAGCATCTCCCCTAAATTGCTTTCACCCAGCCCTGGCTGCCCACACCATTAGTGTCTGCACTGCCCCTTCATGTATATGCAGCAGCACTAAAGCTATGTCAGCAGCTTCCATCTCTCTTAATGCTTCCCTTTCTCTCCTTCCAGGGCAGAAAGAGCCAGGGCAGATCCTTGGCTGCCTGAAATTCAGCTCCTCACCCCTAACAAGGAGACAATCCTAGTCCTGACAGTCCCAAGCAGCTGACTGAATGTCCTCATGCCCCAGGAGTGTGTATTGGATCTTGCTCTTGACTTATTATGCTGGGACACCCTGGCTGAAGGTATCTCTCTTGACTTGACTGATGACAACTGATAATTATGACAAGCTGCATGGCTTTATGTCTGGGCTAAATGGAAAGGAAAAGCACAAGTATTATGAGCTTAATAGTTCTGGCTGACGTACAATATCCATAGACATGGTGTATATGTAGTTGCTGTCCATAAATGTTCCCTGAGATGCTAATACTGGGTGTCCAAGGCGGAGGTCCTTCCCCATAAGCAGTGAGCTGGAATTGTCAGTTACCTGCTCTCGTCCAGAATTCTTCGCATCGAGTTTCTTTGAGGAATAAGAGGACTGCATATCAATGAGGCAAGATGTGCAACCATTAGGCTGACAACAAGCGATAATCCCCCTTTAATTACTGCCTAGTAAAAATCTCATTTCGATACCTGGGCCTCTGGAGGTAATATGACTGTTGCTTCTGACAAAGATGGTGTGAAACTTGAAAGGGTTCAGAAAAGATTTACAAGGATGTTGCCAGCGTTGGATGATTTGTGCTATTAGGAGAGGTTGAATAGGCTGGGGCTGTTTTCCCTGGAGCGTCAGAGGCCGAGGGGTGACATTATAGAGGTTTATAAAATCATGAGGGGTTTGGATAGGATAAATAGACAAAGTCTTTTCCCTAGGGTGGGGAGTCAAAACTAGAGGGCATAGGTTTAGGGTGAGAGTGAAAAGATATAAAAGAGACCTAAGGGGCAACTTTTTCACTCAGAAGGTGGTACGTGTATGGAATGAGCTGCCAGAGGAAGTGGTGGTGGCTGGTACAAATGTAACATTTAAAAGGCATCTGATGGGTATATGAAGAAGAGGGGTTTGGAGGGATATGGACCAGGTGCTGGCAGATGGGACTGGATTGGGTTGAGATATCTGGTCGGCATGGAAGAGTTGGACCGAAGGGTCTGTTTCCATGCTGTACATCTCTATGACTCTCTTGAAGTAGGCCTTTCTTGATTTCTCAAATGTTTCTTCCAGATTTCTCATCATAACCCACATAACCTACAAGTCCCAGTAAGATTCTGCTCAAAAAGTGACTGAAGAAATTATTTGGGCTATATAGCCATTGGAAGAAGTTGAAGAGATAATTACCTTCTTAAATCAGTTTTTACAAAATTATCATTCATGGGATGTAAGCATAACCGACTGGGCCAGCATTTTATTACACATCCTGACTTGCCTTTGAGAAGATGGTGGTGAACTGCCTTCTTGAGTCATTGCAGTACATTTGGGGCAGGGTCACCTATAATGCTGCTGGGAAGGAGTCCCCAGAAACTTGACTCAGTGACATTGAAGGAATGGTGATGTATTTCCAAGTGACTTGGAGGAGAGGTGGTGGCGTTCCCAAGTCTCTGATGGCCTTATCCTTCTGGATATTAATGGTTATGGGTTTTGAAGGTGCTGTCTGAGGAGCCTCGGTGAATTTCTGCATTATATCTTGTGGATCACACTGCTGCAACTGAGTGCCAGTCGTGGTAGTAGTGAATGTTTGTGAAACTCAATCTAGTGGGCTGCTTTGTCCTGGGTAGTGTCAAACTCCTTGAGTGTTGTTGCAGCTGGACCCATCCAGGCAATTATTCCATCACATCCTGACCTGTGCCTTCTGGATGTTGGCTAGACAAAAGGGAGACAGAAGATGAGTCAGTCACTGCAGGGCTCCCAGCCTGTGACTCAATCCTGTTAGCTACAATATTTACATGGCTAGTCTAATTCCATTCCTGTTCAATGATAACCCCAGACAGTGTTCCTTCTAATTTTCGTTCCAGCAGCAGCTTTTGGAATCAGATGTCAATGCTGTGGTCAATGTGATGAAGCCAATTGTCATGGTGGAACCTTGGCGGAGCTACGTGTATGATGTTTAGATGGAACATTGCCTCTAGGATGTTGATGTTGATGTTGATGTGTTGTATATCACTGGCTGTGTTGTGTATCTTCTGAGGTTTTTGAGGTTTAGTGGCAGTATGTGTAAAATGTTGAGATCAAAGGTGGTGTAGCTGTTTTGAGTACACTGCAATAATCTTACAGTGAATCAGTAACTCACAAAATGAATTGTATAATCGTGCCGGAATTGAATGGTATGATTTGACTGAGTATTTATGCTACTTTGTGCAACATGAGGTTAATTCTGTGGTTATTACAACGGATATCTGTGTAAATTATCAACATTAAATGGAAGAGGAAAGAATTCCCAATGTCCTTATCCTCTTGCATGTGAGTGACAGTGGGTGACTGGATTTCCATGCAAATCCTTACCTCTGAGATTTGTGGTAAAAAACATCTCAACAGAAGTAGATTTAATATGTCGTCTTGCTGCCTTGCTCACATTTCTTCCCTAAGTCTGTTGCATTGTCCAGTGATGCCCAACACAAAGTTGGAGGAATGACACTGCACATTCTGCTTAAGTTCTGTACATTCTTCAACACTGAGTTCAACAACATCAGATCCAACTCTAATCTTCATTACATTTTGCAGAGTCTATTTTCTACGATTGCATTTTCATCCTAGCTGATCTGTATTCAGCTATTAACACTTACTGTGGCTCTCTCTCTCTTCACTACATGCCTTTCTGCTTCCTTTACCTTTTGTTCTGTGATATCTGTGATCTTTAATTTCCCTTGCCTTCTAACCAGCCTTGACTCTCTTCTGTTCCACTCACTGCTCCTTTTCTACAGTGTAAAACTCATTTCATTTCCACCTCGTTCCCTTTCCAAAGAACATTGGAGTCAAACTTTCTCTGTCCACAAATCCAACTGAGCTCCTGGATTTCTCCAGCACTTGCAGTTTTTAGTTCAGAAGAAGTGGGGTTGGGGCTGGTGGATGATATGACCTTCCATTTGGAATGTATCTAAGGGACATGGTAAATATAAACGAAAGTGAGGACTGCAGTTGCTGGAGATTACAGTCGAGAGTGTGGTGCTGGAAAAGCACAGCAGGTCAGGCAGCATCTGAGGGGCAGGAGAATCAATGTTTGGTGCAAAAGCCCTTCATCAGGAAGGGTTTTTGCCCGAACGGTTGATTTTCCTGCTCCTCGGATGCTGCCTGACCTGCTGTGCTTTTTCAGCACCATACTTTCAACATAGTAAATATGTATAGCTCATGTCAATCATAAGACCAAAGACTTCAAAGGCTCAAAAGGATGGCATCCCATGCTTTTTCAGTAACAAAGGATAGGGGAAATGCATCCACATTCACAAAATAAGTGAAATGGCTTGCCTAGAACAAGAAAAGCATTGAATCCAAAGTAAAACATTTCTGGTTAAAGGAGGCTATATCAACCAAATGTTCATATGATAATCCGCAATAGCACTATTCTCCATACTCCATGTTTTTTTGTAGGCATTTCACCACTAATTGTTAAAGCAAAACCAATTAGATTTACTTCTGTTGAATATAATGTTTAGGCAACAGCAATAATTTGGTTTTATGTAGCATCCTTAATATGGTAAAATGTCCCAGTACAGTTCACAGGAATGTAATTGGGGGAAAACAATCAATACTAATCCAAAGAATGAAACATAGGTCAAATCACCAAAGGTCTGGGCACAGATGTAATTTTAAGGAGTGAAAAAGGAGGAATGAGAGAGTCAGAGAAGTTTAGATTGGAACCTCAAAGCTGAGGGCTAAGGCAGCCAAAGATATTGTCATAAATGGTGGTATAAAGAAAGTCGAGGAGGTACAACAAGCCAGAATTGGAAAAACGCACTGATTGTGGAGCATTGTAGGCTTGGAGAGGTCTGCAGAGATAAAGAAGTCAAGGAAATAAAGATGTTTGAACAGAGGATGAGAGTTTCAGAGTCAGGGCACTCACCCTGGAAGCCAATGCTCTCTAGAAACAAAGAATGCAGCCACTTGGAGCAGAGGGGCGATGGACAATTGACGCTTGGTATGAAGGTGGGATAGAGAAAGAAGAACTCTGGAAGAACTTAAATTTGTACAGTATAATGGGTGAGAGCTCAGCCAGGACAGTATTTTAATAGTTGACTCCGGTGATAATCGAGGCATTGATGAGATTTTCATTAGCAGATGAGATGATGCCAGGAATGAAACATGTGACATTCTGGAGGTTGGATTATATAGTCTTGTAATGAGTAGGATGTGGATCTGGAAGATCTGATCAAGGTCAAAGAGAGTCTTTTACTTTTAGGAATTTTGCTGAAAAGCCACCTTAACTTTGTTGGCAGATAATCAGATGCAAAAAGTTAAACAAAGATAGGAAAAGAAAGATTGCTTAAGAAAGAGAAGAGAAACAGCATTTTTGAATCATGAACAATAAATAAACAGAAGTAATGCAGCATTTTATTGTTAAATTTTCAGTGTTAGATTTTTTGTCAGTAATTAAGACTTATCAGGGTCTTTAGAAAAGGTAGAATGGCAGAGACCGGCACTAGACTTTCTGTTGTGTTTAATACTCATCAGTTAAGCATGGCAATTTTGCATTGTTCGATGTATGTCATTGTCGTGTCTCTCAGCGACTTAACATTATTATATAATGTCAGGAGAAGCATGATATCTTCAACAATTTCCTGACTTTTAGAGCTTATTATTATATTTCTTGCTAATATTATTCTGTACCCAGGACAAAGGAAGACTTGGTGCATACAAACATGCTATCATATCAATTTGACCCGATTTACTATTGAAGTGGGATTATCTTCTGTACACAGCGGAAATAATTTCATAATGTCATAACAAATCATGATGTTACATAGCTGGTAAGTCACTTGAGACATGGGAAAGTGTATCATTACAGAATTTGGAATTAGCCAGTTTTCCAGCAAGGTCAAACAAGCATCTCCAAACAGCAAAAGCGACCATATAAAATTTCGAGACCTTTCAAACTCCTCATTTTCGCCTTCATCAGGTGCAGTAGTTGAACCACACTTCCCTCAGTCCGACATACTCGGATACATTAGGCATTGACACCTAGAAAATGCACAACAGCCATGGCCGTGACTCACATAATGACATATAGGGATGAGGACTCTAGGTGTTTGGCAGGCAAATTGCAGACGGACCTATAAAACATGCAGGAAGCATTTTATAGATTTATAAGTTATAGAAATGCCATTAATTTGAATTCATCCAAATATTTCCCTGTGCAACATGTATGCCCTCACAGTAAATTACAAGGAAATCTACCCTCAGTAATTATTATTCTAAAGAGGATTTGCCCTTCTTTGACCAAGAAGAGATCTGTAAACACTTCAGGAGGAGAAACATTGTCTCTGAAGGTAGATGTATACCATGAAACACATAAAGAAAAGGAGCAGGTAGCTGACAAAAATAAATAATTGTCTAACTAGTGTTAAATTTTACTGTTTGAAGAAACAGATATGATCCATATTTAAGTTTATCAGTAGATCATTAAAAAACGTAAGAAATGTAGAATTAACATTCATTTTAAAATGTTAATTAATAATAAAATAAATTAAAATGAAAACTTCCTTTCATAGTTGCTACATTGAAATTACATTATTTCATATTAAAACAAATTATAATAAGCATACTGAATTTATTAAATTTATTGCCAGAAGGAGAAAAAAAAGCAATTATTCAATAATTCCTTTAATTTGTGATACTTCTTTGGTGATAGCTCTTACACATTCCAGTAATGTCAGATTCTAAATAGTATGCTTTGCTTTGCTCCCATTAATCATATCAAGTCTCTGTTTCAGTGCAGCACAACTGAGGTCACTCTGACCTGTCAGTATAGATTTCATCTACTCAAACCACTGCTGCTTTTTGATTCATGTGTTTTGGGTGATTATGACAAGACAACAAGAAACTGAAGAAGTTAAGCTACAAGAAAGCAACTTTCAATTTTCACAAATCAATCCTATAGAATTAGGATAGCAGAAGATGCCCCTCTCACCTTGAAACACAGAAAATATTGCTGCTCTTTGGAAAATCTAGCCTGATAGAGAATCATGTTTGTGGTAGCTATTGAGGCAAATTTCTGACTTTATTTTACAGCTCTCTCCAACTGATTCAGGAGCGTTTAACATTGAATGCAAACAGGAGAAAAAGAGTTTAATTGTTGAGCACAGCAGCCACAAAATCTCCCTCCAGTCCCAACAATTGTCATGAAAATGCAATTTCAATCTAGAAATGGCAGTGTAAAGCCAAAATAAGTAAACTTTAAATGTGCCTTCATAACTCATATTCTTCCATGTTGTTTAATCATGCTGCAACCTGAATGAGAGGTAATCTTTCAATATAGTGTACTCAAAAATGCACAAGGGTATTGTTTATTTTCTGTATTCAAACAGCTGTCATCCTAAAATGAGACAAAACTAACAGAACAAAGTGGATGATCGGAGGGATTTACTTGATGATAAATAAATTAAATCATTTCATTTGTTCATAGGAGGTTGTTGTCAGAAATACATGCAACTCAACTCATTGATTTTAGAGATGAACTATTGGTCTTTTAGAAGATCTAGTGTTCAATCTTGGTTTTCAAAGGGTTTGGTTTGGTTTTCAAGGGCTTTCTAAAATATTGCATATAGCTTCTATCTCCTGTTTACTGTCAAAATTATTGAGCCAAATATGCACACAAGCATATTACTGCAGTTCCTGGTATGTAAAATAAAAATAGGAAGTGTTGAGCATCTGTGGAGAGAGAAGCAGACTTGTTCAGTGAATTTTTCAGGGGCTTGACGTGGACCATAATGAAAAATATGACAGAATCCAGCTTGACCTATCTTCACATTGGGAGCAACTCCCTGCATCTTTAAAACTAGTCTCAGGTGTCAAGGATAAATTCCCACAAGGTAGCAGTGAGTTACCTAATAAAGAGGGATTGTTGCTTGATAATGACTTTATTAGGTGCAGATCTCACCTCATCAATATGCTCTTTCCTATCTTCCCACTCACGACAAGCAAACTAGATGCCTCGAATTCTCGACACTGCCTGTGAAGAAACTTTATGTGGGTCACCATCTAACAGCATCACAGAGCATGATCCATGCACACCTCCCCCCCACTCCACCTCATCCATGAACATTGGCATTTGATAATCGTTAAACACTCACGAAACTCATAGCACATCTCCAATCCACATGAAGGTTGCTTTGGAAGCATTTCTGGAGTCAGCAGCAACTGTGTATGGTAGGGCTCATGCAAAGACACTTAACCTGCAGGGACAGGCAGCTAGCTCACAGAATGGACCAGGGCAGCATCTCAGTGCTGCTCACTTGCTTTCTTAATGCTCACTCACTTTGAGCTTACCTGCATGCTCACAACATTGTTGCTTTGCTGTGCACTGTCTGTGCCTAAAGGCTTTCATGTACAGCAGTACAGACATGTTGTTTTTCAGAGATATGTGGTAGAGATCTATCGCGTGTCTGTGGTGGGTGGAAGCTGGTGCCAAGATCTTGCTGTGTAATACATTTGACCTGGAGGACCAACCAAGCCCTCATCCATAGAATCTAGGACATTGGTTCATGAACTATTATCAGACCACTTATCTGACATGACTTTGGCTAACCCTCTGTAATGTAGTCAGATGAATCCCTTGACTGACTTTGACTAACTGCCTGATTCACTGGAGTTACCCCTTACTTTACCAAGGACTCTTCTCCTTTGACTTTCACATACTCTCACTTAGTTGCATCACATGCAGTGTGTTTACTACATAGACTGCAGGCAGTGCTGCAGGTCAGACTTCAATGTAACCTGGTGCTGTACAGAGGCAAGTCCACTCTCTGTCTAACTGATTCATTTGCTGTTCAGTGCTCCCCACCATCCAAGCCGCCTGCCTCTCTGACTGCACCAAAAGCCATTGCAAACCACAGATACTAGCAGCCTGCAACTGAGCACTACTATCAACATGTGCTGAGAAAGCAATGTGACCCACACAGAGGCTGGATGCAATTAAATAAATGCTGAAGTTGGTGAACACTAAGAAAGCAAAGTAAGAGGCAAAAGATGGGTGTCTCCATATCAACATAAAGAATTCCATGTACATGGATGAGTTGAGTTGCTATCTCTACGCAGAAAGCATCCAAAAGAAACACACAAGTTATAGGCATTTCAAAATAGAGTATTGAAAGCATGAAGTGGAGCCTGAGTTGGTGCAAAAACAGGTATGACAATATGGTGAGGCTGGTGGTTTGCTGATGCTGAGTTGTGTGGATGAAGAGTCAAGGGTTATGTTGGTCATGGGGGCGGAGCGAGATAGAGCAGGTATATGATGGCTGGCACAGGCATTTGGTGAGGTGCATCCGCCCACTCAGTTTCACCCTGTGAGTTTGTGCATTGTCTAGTTCCCAGGAAAGAAGAGAACTGCACGTTGACATAAAAAGGATGAATTGGGGTAGTAATGATATGCGAATGCATGGACATAAAGGTGTTCACCAATCAATGGCAAGATTCTGAAGTTGCTATTCAAAATTTGAGGAAGGCAATAAGCAATGTTTTTCTCCACATCAATAATCTGATTAAGTTTATTTCCCACACTATTTTGTCACCTTCCTCCCCATTACACCTGTTGCAAGGGAGTTGGTTTAGCTCAGTTGGCTGGATAGTTGGCTTGTGAAGCAGTATGATGTCAACAGCAACAATTCCATTCCCATTAATGGCTGAGGTTACCATGAAAGACTCTCCTTCTCAACTTCTTGCCTCCCTAAGGTATAGTGTCCTTCAGGTTAAACCACCATCAGTCACCTTGAATGAAAGAACAGCCTGATGGTCTGGTAAGACCATGCTGATTTGACCTGACTCCTATCACATCAGGGAGGGGCAAGTCCTGCCCATAGTGTTTTGTAACTGCTATTCTGAAATCCTACCAAAATGGATTCTGTGTTGAACACCAAGTTATTTCTTCTGACTTGTATTTTATTTCACTCATTTGTGTTGGCAACGGGAGGTTCTTGTGTTGTGGGGGCGCATTTCATTCACTGCCAAAACTCCAGAGGTTGCCAAACACAATGAATATTACTGTTTGACAGGGAGTGTCAGTTTCCATGCAGAACAGCAGCCATTTTATTGGACAAATGGAATGTCAGCAAGGAACTATTTCAACCTTTAGGGTCCAGACAATGATTCAGTACTAACTTCTGCCATTCAGCAAGCCTGTGGCTACACTGTGCCTGTCACTAATAATCAATCTAATGAATAACACACTGTGATGTGAGAAGGCACAATTTAGGCACACTCCACATGCATGCAGAGTGTGCTATCTCAGCTACAACAGCTGACTTTAATCATAATTATTCATCTCTTTGAAATGAGTGAATATTTTCTGGGGTTCTGCCCTTATTCCTAATTTTAATTCAACAGATGTTCAGAACTTTCCACTTAAACTTGTCTCTAATATGATGTCTTCAATGACTTTTAAATTATTCAGAGGTTTTATCGCCATTTTGATATGAATATGTTTTTTTGTTCTGATTTCGAGGCTGTGCATGATGTTATGATCTTGGTTAATGGAAATGCTAGATAAGTCAGATCTCAGAGTGAAATCTGACTTGATAGATCATAAGTTTTACCTTAGCAATTTAGCTACCATGGTAGTCAGTCACTAAACATATTCACCCAACTCTGCCAATATACTTTTAGTAAAAGAAGATAAGCTTATTACACAAAAGAAAAAGAAGTCTAAAAATAGATGCGAATTTGGAGGAAAAAAACCTGATCAAAAACAGCAAAAAGAAAGATTTGACCTTTTTGTCTCCAAGACACAAATGTAAGCTAATTCACTGACTTTTCTAAGGAAGGCTCAAGGTTTTATTCAAAAGCCCCCAACTACTTGGATTGCTAAAACAGCTTAATACTTCTTTCCAACTCTAATTGCCAACACTAAACTGCCTTCTTCTGGTTTGGATCTTTTTTTTCTGGCTTCTGTCCTCTGTTGTAGTAAAATGAATAAAGCTCAAATTTAGATGCAAGTCAATCAAATTTATTAAATCAAAAGCTTTTGTGAAGGGAAGTGTGATTCTGAACCTCACCACAGGACTTGACCATGTCATCTCTCCCCAAACAACAGGTACAGCAGTTTTTATAGTCTCGATGACGTGTAAACAAAAGTCCGTGAAAGGCGTTTTTTTGCGTTCTGCCCATGCGCACGCAGAGATCACTGGTTCCGGAAACAGCATAGCATGGTGTTGTGTTATCTAAGTGTTTCTTCTTTAGTTAGTTTCTGTTTTCACCTCTTTCTTGCTAGGTCATAGCAGCAACTTGTAGTGAACCCTTCACCAAAGATCTCACCAGGTAGCTTATCTGGTCTTTTAAGTTGCCACTGATTTCCTGGAACAGCTGATTTGATTCAATGAGTTTCTAACCTCTAAAAAGAGTCATGTTCACAGAACCAAAAACCAAAAAATATTCTGTTTATGTCTATTTTATCCATGTTCTCCAATCATAATAAAATGCTAATAAACCTTCCAGTTATTTCAGTTTCTAACCCTATAATTTCTTTAATCTGGCAACATATTTAAAGATCCATGAAAAAAAAATTGGTTAATTCCACCCAAAATATCACTACACAGCTTCATACTGACAGACTCTTACATACAATCTATCTGCATTCCTTTGCTGGATGCATTGTCACTTTACCCTTTTGCAAAATTATCCAAATCATTGAGAAATGCACTGATTGGCCTCCGATGTTCATTGCTTTATGTACTGCTAAACACATTCTTTCACTACATTTTGAAAATTCTTCAGTTTGAACCACTATGGTTCCGTTGAACTCTTGCTTTACGGGTCCTCCCCTTGAATCCATAATGTCTCTGATGTTAGTGACTCTTATTAAATATACATTTTTCATCCCATTTCTTCCACATTCCATTTTTATTGACATCAAATGTTTTTCATTCATTTCCAACCACTTCTCATTTCCTACATCTTTTTGCATGAAATAAAATGAGGTACATCATTAAAAATCTTAAAACTGACATTCCACAACACTGTTTCCATGAATTTCATTTTTTGTTTGACACATATTTTGTTCCTTTTGATACCATTTTAAATCAAACTTGAGGAAAATGTCATAACTACATTTTTCTTATGGTTATTGAATATTTACAATATAAACAATAACAATTCACATTGTAGAATGCCTTGAATGCAGTAAAATACATTCGAAGGTGCTTTGTAGGAATGTTACTAGGCAAAGCCTGATGATGAACTACGCACAAGATAAATGAGTGTGAACAGCAAGATTTTACAAATGGTGTGAGTTCAGCTAAGTATGGGAGATTAACAGTATAAATCTTAATTTTTTTTAATTACTTACAGTGTAGAAACAGGCCCTTCGGCCCAACAAGTCCACACCGACCCGCCGAAGCATAACCCACCCAGACCCATTCTCCTACATTTACCCCTTCACCTAACACTACGGGCAATTTAGCATGGCCAATTCACCTAACCTGCACATTTTTGGATTGTGGGGTAAACCGGAGCACCTGGAGGAAACCCACGCAGACACGGGGAGAATGTGCAAACTCCACACAGAGAGATGCCTGAGGCAGGAATTGAACCCGGTTCTCTGGCGCTGCGAGGCAGCAGTGCTAACCACTGTGCCACCATGCCGCATTCTTAAAGTCTAAAAGTGTGGGTAGTGGAGGGGTAGACATTTAGGGTTTTTTTCCTTTCATGCTTATGAAATGTTTTAAACAAGCTCTCTAAGTGCTCTAGCTACTTAATCTAATTAAGCTAGTTAAGTAAACTGGTTAGATCTGGTTCTTGCAAGCGTTTTACTATAAAAGCGAGGTCTGTAATACTTCCAGCACAGAGTGTATCTGGCAAGAGTATGCCAACACTGGGAGTTGAGCTAAGTGCAGAGGCTTGGGTAAGTGGGAAAGAGGGACATTGCTGTGTCTCGTTCCAGCCATTTTTGCAAGGGACTGTTTGCTCACTAATCACTAGATAGCCTCATGTTAAAACAAAAGCAAAGGAGGATTCATAGCAGCAAACTACATTGAACTCAATACCACCTATTGGTAGAGGTGGCAAAGATCACACTGATCCAGGAGTGGCTATCTGGGAAATACCACACCAATAAACAAACTAGCCCACTTTACAGGACAGTAGCTGTTAAATGTAATTCTATAATCATGTGATATTGTTGTCAAATGGTATCATCACAGAAACCATGGCTGACTGACAAGCTCATTCTCACACCACAATCTTCCTTCATCAATTACAGAGTGAACAGATTCTTTTGGATTTGGAATAATTGGATTACTTAATATGCTCAGTTAAGCATGGTTCCCCTCCCTCCCACATCTTTAATGATTCTATAACTAGCTGTCAAATAATTTCCATAATTTTTATTTTTATTTTTTCTTTATATCATTTCGTTTATTCAACATTCTGCATTTTTAATGTAATTAGTTACAAATCAATCTGCAGTTAGCTTTTTTCTTAAGTCAATTCACTGCAAAGCACCCCCAGTGGACTAACTCAAAACTAGTAACCTGTCATGGAGATAATGGACCCAAATACTTAGTGAAGATAGACAAGTTGCACCTTCTCCACAATAACATTTAACACTGGTGCGTCCTCAGTCCCTACTGTACTCCCTGTACACCCACAACTGTATTGCCAAATTCCGAATGAAAACCATCTAGATGTTTGCTGATGACATCACCGAATTAGAACGGTTATCTAACAATGACGAGTCAGAATACAGAAAAGAGATGGAGGGCTTGGTGACGTGATGCAATGAGAACAAGCTCGCTCTCAACGTCAAAAAAACTAAAGAACAGATCATTGACTTCGGAAAGAAAGGAGGAGAACATAACCCCATCTACATCAACGGAGCTGAGGCTGAGAGGGTGGAGAGTGTCAAGTTCCTCGTAGTGACAATAACTGACAACGTGTCCTGGACTTGCCACATAGATGCAACGGCCAAGAAGGCACAACAATGCCTCTTCTTCCTCAGGCGGCTCAGGAAATTTGGCATGTCCATAAAAACCCTCACCAACTTGTACAGATGCACCATACAAAGCGTACTGTCCGGTGCATAATGGCCTGGTACGGCAACTGCTCTGCCCTGGACTGTAAGGAACTACAGAATGTGGAGTGCACAGCCCAAACCATCATGGAAGCCAACCTTCCATCCATGGGCTCCATTTACACGGCTTGCTGCTGCAGAAAGACAGCAAACATCATCAAAGATCAATCGCACCCCAATAATGATCTCCTCCAGCCACTTCAGTCAGGTGGAAGTTAGAGAAACCTGAACACATGCATCAGCAGGTTTAGGAACAGCTTCTTCCCAGCCATTATTAGACTAATGAATGGATACTCTAATCTCAAACAATACTGATCTTGCTAATGTCGATCTTGCCTTGCGCACGTCCGGTGCAATGTAACCTGTATGCCTCTGTCTAAGTCTCTTTGATCTGTATATCCTTGCTTATTATGATCTGCCAGTACTGCTTGTAAACAAAGCTTTTCACTGTACTTTGGTGCATGTGACAATAAATTAATTAACTCAGGAGTGGGAGATTTTGTGTCTGAGGTAGCAATCTTGCCTTAGGTAAATTCAGTACACTTTTTTTTAAAACTTATTTTTAGGTAGGGTTCAATATTATTATTCATAAATTGTTGTTTAGTGTGACCAAGCAATGCAAGTTGTATACACAATGAATAGATTTAAGATGATTTTTTTTTGTTTCATAATGTTAATTACGATTTGTATGGACTCCTCTAAACTGATTCTTTTATCATCAAAAACATTTACACCAATTAGATTATATGAAGTAAGTACTTGGAATATCTGATTGATTAGTGAGACACAAAGTCATAAAACTGCAATGAGTTTGTGTTTTTAAAAATGTGCTTGTTCTTGCATGATTGTACGACTGAGTTTTCAATTAAAAGGCCATAACCTTAAGCTATTTAAATCTTTGCATATTTAGGCTAATACGATACATCACTTCAGCTGTGCAACACTGCCCCAACCCAAACCCCTTCCCAATATAGTAAAATATAGTGAAATATAGTAAACAGAGATGTTGGAAGAAAATGGGAAAAGTATACACATTTTTGGAACTTGCAAGGATTTTTCTTGTTCCTTGCAGGAGTGCTCTGGAAATTAATCTTCAATTCCTGAAAAATCTAGATAAATCCAAGAGAGATGGGAGCCTTAGCAAATGGATTGCTTATTCTTTCTCAGTCCTTTTTACACTTGGAGTGTTGATAAATTTCACAGTGACTGACTTTGTATCATTCAACAATGTTTGTCTGCCATATTGTCACAAGTTCTATTAACAAAAGTGATGCGTTAAAAATGAAATAATGTAATGGCACTATTCACGTCAATATATGAAGTCAAATAATTGCCTGGTGAAACCAAGTAGGAAAATGTGAAAGCATTTCCTTAAAAATGTTTCTTAACATGAATAGTCCCATCCTCTTTATCTGACATATAATGAAATGCACAGTGAGTTATCTTTGTCTGATATTAATTATATTTCAGTAAAGAAATGGAACAACATCATACACAGGGTTTAGCCCTAATTATAGCCTTGACATTTATTCTGTGTACTTTGTGCTAATGAGTGCTTGGATGGATGTTGTAGTCTGCTAGGCTCCAAAGGAAACTTGGTGCTCGGTCAGAGATTAAAACAGAATATTGAGTATAAAATAATTTCTCAGAATTTATTTAAATATTCTTGCATTTTAAACAATTCTACAATATTTATCAAGTTGAGATAATTTTTTATGAATTTGAGGAGGGAGTAAATGAAGTTTCACTTGTGAGACTGCAAGTTAATGTTAGTTGACTAAAAAGATTTGGGATAGGTGTATATGAGGAGTGATAATGGTGGCTTCATGATAATGTTGAAAAATTGAACCAAACTCATTGACAGACTTAGCAATGCAATAGTTGAATCAGCTGAGTCTGCGGCTCTCAAGGCCAGGCGATTATTCACAATTTAGTTTGCAGGGTTATCCAAAGCCACCATAGGTCAAGCTGATTTCTGTTGCTTATTTTTCTGGTGCTCTATCAAGAGCCTTGGGTTTTTCTTTTAGGCGTGACATTCATAAATTACTTTATTGAATGCATTACTGTAGTTAGTTAAATTCCATTAAACTGTGCACATTTGGGAATCTCTAATTCTTGACTTTTACAGCCTGCATTAAGTTCTCAGGATTTAGTTATTTTGGGTGTTCCCTCATACAGGAGTATAAGAAGCATGAGTAATAAAGTATAAAACTTTATACTTTATTAGTATAATATATAAATATAATATAAATATAATATAATAAAGTATACTAATCACTCTAGTATACTCAAGTATACGACTGATTGTATATCTCAATCACCTTCTGCCATCCTGATAATTACACGATGCAATGATAATGGAAATGCCAAAGCAATACATTTCTGTCAATTAATCTACGAGAGCTCCAGACAAAAATTGAATGATGCAAAAAATATCCTAGTGGCAGACTGGTTTGGTGATCAAATGTCCAAAGTCATCAGTTTCTTCTATGTTCTTTACATGTGCTTCACCTTATCTCATATTGTTCATACTGTACCCGACAATGTTATTTTCTGAAAAAAATCTGCACTGGAATGAATTAATACAAAATGTTTCCCCCATTTCACTAGACATCCAGTTCCATTGACTCTCTGAAATATTGGCTTTGATTTTAGCTGGCTGGTTGAGGCAAGACTTGTATCTACGAGCCTAGAAGCAGATGATAAGATCTGTGAAGTTGGAGATTCCGAAGTTCTCTCTATTCTCTCACATCATCGGTGCATTCTACAAATATGGGACAATTGTCTTCTCAGGTTTTCCCAAAGATCGACCGATCAGTGGGTTTGGAAGGTCAGGAAACTCTTGAGCTGCCTAGAAGCAATTGCCTGCTTCGCAAGGAATTAAAAAAGGGAAATCCAAAAGAACTGCAGATGCTGGAAACCAGAAGCAAAAACAGAAATTGCTGCTGATCTGGCAGCGTTTGTGGAGAGAAAACAGAGTTAACATTTAAGGTCCAATGACCCTTCTTCAGAACTGAATTAAAAAAGGGAATGTTCTAAAAACTCATTTGTCTCTGGTCAGTTGACTCACTGGCTATTATATGATGGCATGCAGCTTTAAGGGAGCTAAACTAAATTACTTTCAAACTTGATAAGATATGTTGTGTTAGTTAGTCCTGTGACTTTCAGTCAGTCTGTGACCAGCAGTGGCAAAAGTTAGATATACTATATTAAGTTTCCACTGAACTTTATCTGTGCATAACTTTATGTTCAAATAAAGAATTACATTATGGTTTCACCAGTTCTTGTGAATGATTGATATATGAAGGATATAACATGGTGCCAATTGATGGCAGCTTGTGGTTGCTGAAGATTTTTGAGCATCATTTGTAATATAGCATCAGGATGATTTGGCAGAGGAGAATATTAACCTCAACCCCTTCACGTACAACGACAGAAAAGAGCTGGTATGAAAGAGAAAAAAATATCAAGAATTCTGGTAGGATTGTTCAAACCCAGGAGGGTTTAATTAATAACTGTCTAACTGCTGCAAAGTTTAAACAGGAACAGAGAGTAAACAGCAAAGTTGAGGTCTGGTTTTACTTTCAGTAGAATTGCACAAATAGGAAAAAGTCCATTACTGCTCGATGTTTCGTCAAGAGGGCAGGAGAGAGTTAACATCCTGCAAACTGGGCTCAGAAGAAAGATCCATCTGTTAACAGTCCTTAGCAACCAAGAGAAGCTTGAAATAATTTTTAAAAAATGTATTGCTGTCTTTCATTTTCTGTGCTGTAGCCCTGTTTCTCATGAAAATAACTGTCTTATGGATGAAGCTTGGAGTTAAGCTGAGAAAAAAGACATAAAACTCAAAAGCCGGATCATTACAATCGAGTGATAACCTCTGACTAGATAAAGGGCATGGCGACACCTCACAAGTTCATTTATGCCGATGACATTTGTATGTCACCCAAGCTCTATTCTTCTTTTGATTCTATTTTGATTTGATTTGATTTATTATTGTCACATGTATCAAGATAGAGTGAAAAGTATTGCATTGCATACTACCCAGACAAATCCTACCTTATGTAAGTACGTTAGGGTAATCAAACAGAATGCAGAATACAGCATTACAGAGAAGGTGAGAGAGAAGGATCAACATTACTATATGAGAGGTTGGTTCAGAAGTCTGATAACAGCAGGGAAGAACATGTTCCTGAATCTGCATCCTGGACCAGACCTTCAACAGTGACATTACTAAGTTGATGGAGTACACATTGCCTATTGAAACCCTCTGAAACCATATCCAGTGTATTCCATCTCCACAATGCCAGTGAAAAAAATAAGTTGCATATCTATGTGGACTATCAGAGAGTAAAGCATGATCCTGAACTAACATACTTGGGGGTGACCCTAGATAGGATTTGCATGATCATAATAAATCATTTGTAACAATGCTTCAGATATGAGTCCTCAAGAAATTACCAGTAATGGAAGCATTTTCATAACAGCAGGCTCTAATGTCTCCTAGAAAGGCTAGTCTACTAAAATATATTGTGCTCAATTATGTTCAGATACAGAGTGATTTGTCATATAAACTTGAATTGTATGTGCAATGTGCAGAACCTTTAGAGCATAGAACAGAGAATAGGACAGACCCAGAACAGGTCCATTAGCCCACCATGTCTGTGCTGATCATGATGCCATTCTTAACAAATCCCATCTGCCTCTACATGGTCTGAATCCCTCTATTCTCTGTATGTTCATGGGTCTATCTAAATACCTCTTAAAAGTTGCCACTTCATCTGCATTACCATCTCCCCTAGCACCTACCACCTTTTGTTAAAAAAAAATGTTGCCTCGCACATCTCCTTTAAATTTTCCCCTCTTACCTTAAATTATGCCTCGTAATATTTGAAATTTCTACCTTTGGAAAAACACTCAAACTCCACTCTATCCATGACTCTCATAATGTTACACACTTCTATCAGATCAATACTCCCCCCCCCCCCACCCCCTTCCATACCCTTCCACACCCAGCCTCTGACAGTAGTGAAAACAAACCAAGTTTGTCCAACTTTTCCTGTTACCTAATTGACTACAATCCAGGCAGTGTCCTGGCAAACCTCTTTCTCACCCTCTCCAAAGCCTTCATATCCTTCCTATAGTATGGTGAGCACAAAATACCCCAAATGCAGCCTCAATAAAGTTATACATAGCTGCAATGTGTCTTGCCAGCTTTAATTTTCAGTGCCGTGACTGATGAAGGCAAGTATGCTGCACACCTTCATTACCACCTTATCCACTAGTGCTGCCACTTTCATGGGAGTTATGAACTTGCACCTCAAGAACCCTCGCTATATCAATGTTCCTAATGGTCCTGCCATTTACTGTATACTTTCCTTTTGCATTTGACCTCCCACATTCATCACCTCAGACTGAGAGTCATAGAGTCATAGAGATGTACAGCATGGAAACAGACTCTTTGGTCCAACCTACCCATGCCGACCAGATATCCCAACCCAATCTAGTCCCACTTGTCAGCACGAGGCCCATATCCCTCCAAACCCTTCCTATTCATATACCCATCCAAATGCCTCTTAAATGTTGCAATTGTACCAGCCTCCACCACTTCCTCTGGCAGCTTATTCCTTACACGTACCACCCTCTGCACGAAAAAGTTGCCCCTTAGGTCTCTTTTATATCTTTCCCCTCTCACCCTAAACCTATCCCTCTATTTCTGGACTCACCAACCCCAGGGAAAAGACTTTGTCTATTTACCTTATCCATGCCCCGCATAATTTTGTAAACTCCATCTGACATTTCTCCTCCCAATGTTCCAACTAATTTATATTCTGCTGTATCCTTGGCAACCTTCTTCACTATCCACAACTTTACTAATTTTGGTGTCATCTGCCAACTTACTAATCTACATCACCTACATTTTCATCCAAATCATTTACATACATTACAAACAACAGAGGTCCCTGCACTGATCCTTGCAGATCGCTACTGGTCACAGACCTCTCGTCAGCAAAAGCCCTTCCAGAACTACCACAACTTATCACTCACTATGGATCCCATGTGACTTAATCTTTTGGACCTGCCTACCACAAACGACTTTGTCAAATGCTTTAGTAAAGTTCATGTGGACTTTACCCTCATCAATCATCTTCATCACTTACTCAAAAAAAATCAATCAAATTTGTGAGACATGACTTCCCCTGCACAAAGCCATGCTGACTGTCCCTATTACGTCCATTCTTCTCCAAATGGAATAAATCCCATCCCTAAGAACCTTCTTGAATAATTACCTTACCACTAGTATACGGCGCACCAGCCTATAGTTTTCTGGATTTTCCCTGTTGCCATTCTTAAACAAAGGAACAACATTGGCTATTCTCTTGTCTTCTGGCATCTCACGTGTGGCTAAAGAGAATATGGAGATCTCTGCTAAGGTCCCGGCAATCTCTTTCCTTGCCTCCCTTAGTATCCTGTGATGGATTCCATCAAGCCCTGGGGACTTATGTACCTTAATGTTTTCATGATACCCAACACCTCCTCCTTCTTAATATTAAGATGCCCCAGAATATCAACATGATCCCCCCTAATCGTACCATCATCCATGCCCTCTCTCTTAATGAATACCAATGTTGAAACTTTATTGCTGGAACAGCACAGCAGGTCAGGCAGCATCCAGGGAACAGGAGATTCGACGTTTCGGGCACAGGCCCTTCTTCAGGAATCCTGAAGAAGGGCCTGTGCCCGAAACGTCGAATCTCCTGTTCCCTGGATGCTGCCTGACCTGCTGTGCTGTTCCAGCAATAAAGTTTCAACTTTGATCTCCAGCATCTGCAGACCTCACTTTCTCCTCCTTAATGAATACCAATGCAAAGTGCTCATTAAGAACCTCAACCACTTCCTCTGGTTCCCTCCTTTGTACTGGATTGGACCTACCCTTTCCCTAGCTACCATCTAGCTCCTGCTACACATGTAAAATGCCTGTAATTCTCCTTAATTCTACTTATCAAGGACATTTCATAGCCCCTTTTAGTCTCCTAATTCCTTGTTTAACTTCTTTCTTGCTTCCTTTACATTCCTCAAGGCCCTTGTCTGATTTTCGTTTCTTAAGTCTTAAATATACTTCTATTTTCTTTTTGAGCAAACTTTCAATACATCTTGTCATCACGAGTTCTAAAATATTGCCATTCTGATCTTTTATCCCCACAGGCACATGTTGGTCTTGAACTCTGATCAAGTGGCATTTAAGATGTGGATTTATCTTCTAATAGCTGCTGTTAATCTAATTTCTCCAGTTCCTGCCTGATACTATTGTAATTAGCCTTCCCCCAATTTAGCACTTCCACCCAAGGACCAGTCTTATCCTTATCCATAACTATCTTAAAAATTATGGGGTTATGATCACTGTTCCAAAACTCTCCCTCACTGAAACTTCAATCACTTGGCCAGGCTGTTTCCTCAATCCAACATCTAGTACAACCTCTTCCCCACTTGGACTTCCAAGAAATTCTCTTGGATGCACCTAACAAATTCTGGCCCATTTAAACCCTGGCACTAAGGGAGTCCCAGTCAGTATCGGGGAAGTTAAAATCACCCATTATAAAACCCTGCCATTTTTTACCTTTCCACAATCTGCTAACCTATCTGTTCCTCTATATTCTGCTCTCTATTGGGAGGCCTTGCATAACCCCATCATAGTAATTGCACCTTTCGTATTCCCAAATGGCCTTGCTGGATGAGTTCTCCAAGGTGTCCTATCTTAGTGCAGCTGTGACATCCTCTTTAATCAGTAATGCCCACACCTCTTTGACATCCCTCTCTATCATGCCTGAAACATCGTAACCTGAAACATTGAGATGCCAGTCCTGTCAATGTCTTAACCAAATTTCTATAATAGCTACAACATTGTGGTTCCGTGTATTAATCCAGGCTCTGAGCTTATCTGTTTCAGCTTTATTCTTTTAAAAAATGAAGTGAAGAAAGGTTCAGAAAAGACTATTGCTATGATAGGGCAGCACGGTGGCTGAGTGGTTAGCACTGCTGCCTCACAGGGACCCAGGTTCAATTCCCACCCCGGGCAACTATCTGTGTGGAGTTTGCACATTTTCCCAGTGTCTGCGTGGGTTTCCTCTGGGTGCTCCAGTTTCTTCCCACAGTCCAAAGTTGTGCAGGTTAGGTGAATTGGCCATGCTAAATTGTCCATAGTGTTAGGTGTAGGGGAATGGGTCTGGGTGGGTTGCTCTTTGGAGGGTCGGTGTGGACTTGTTGGGCCAAAGGGCCTGTTTCCACAGTGTAGGGAATCTAATCCAATCTAAAAAATGGTGGAATTGAGTTAAAAGCTGGTTTACTGTCCAAAACTTTCAATATTAAACAAACATAATCTTGCTCGAACAGACAGATGTTGGATGTTACATTTGAAGTTGAAAGGAGCTGGGGGAGCATGTAGCAAAGATTGTTTCAATCATAAATGGCACACTTGGCCGAAGAATGTGAATATTTCTTGACAGGCAGAAGAGATTTTATTGTTAGCCTAGGAAGACAACAGTGAGAATCTAAAATAAATCACATTTTTCACTGAGATACACTGTGCCATTCAGGGGATTATCACATTGGATGTGGTAATTTTAGACAATTTGGTTTCTCAACCTCAGTTCTGAGAGTGTTTCTGCAAGACAAGCAATGGCCAAAAAAAAAGCTGTTTCTACTCCTTTTAAAGCCAAGCGCAAAGTAAACGTCAGTAGTTCAGTGTAAAGGGGAATGTTCTAAAGTTCAGAAGCAAATTCCTTGTCTACCCCCAAGTTTACAATGGGTCAGAGAAAGCTGAAAGAGGAGAAAAATTATCTTTGGAAAGTAAGTTTTACTGAAATCATACTTCCGTGTCTTTTCCATCACTACAACAATGATTTTGCAAAGCAGCCTGGACTGATCTTTATAGGTCATAAATCATTTCTCTCTTTTTGTTTAAAGTCTTTCTATCTAGTTCCTGGTATAAGTATGATCAATTGAGAGCATCACAGACAGTTCAGCTGAACTTCAGTTGGATTTCATCACTGCAAATTCTCATTAATACTAGCTTGTAGCTCCTAGTCTAAAACAATGGAATGGAAAATGTAATTAAATCAACACCCTCCTTTGGCTGAATCTTATGCTCCACTGCTGGTGAGTTTTGCGGACAGTGGAGAGGGAAGCTTGTTAAACCCAATGGGTAGTCTGCCACCTATTTATCCACCCACTTCTGCCACTAGTTGCATTCTCCAAGGAGTTTGATGTTAGGTAGTCTGCCTGCCATCGGACCAACTGGAGTTCTTAAATGGGTAATTCATCCCTGTTTAAAAGGACCTCATACCACCACGCCATGCTTCGGGCTCACTGCCTTTATTCCTGATGAAGGGCTTTTGCCCAAAACGTTGATTTCGAAGCTCCTTGGATGCTGCCTGAACTGCTATGCTCTTCCAGCACCACTAATCCAGAATCTGGTTTCCAACATCTGCAGTCATTATTTTTACCACCACTAACCATGTTTAACAAGCATTGGTCAGTGCTCAAACCAAACAACCAGTCTGGCATGTGTCCCTGTGCCAGCTGGTTGTGGGATGTGCCTTCCTTAATGGTATCCTGTGCGCATCTTAAAGGAAGAGATGAAAAATGGAAAGAATTAGAGAATGATTCTAGAATGGCGTGCCTTAGCAGCTAACAACACTACTGTCAATGGTTGGAAATTCACAAAAAACATTATAAGTGAACAAATTTCTTAGAGGATTATGGGACTGAAGAAGGTGACAGAAGAAAGCTAAACCTGTTGCAAAAGATTCATCCTTATATTGTTCTTGTATATGTTATTTCGAAGTTAAAGATAATTTTAAAAAGAGGTCAGAAGTGCGTAATTGGTTTTTAAAAATCAACACATTGAATAAATTTTAATTCTATTTCCGGTGTATAACATTTGAGAGTTTGAAATTACAATCACAAATTAATAATTGAGCTGGCACATACATTTGACAGTACAACTAGAACCAGTTTGCATTTTCATTTGTCCATAGAACAATATGATAAGACAGTAGATAAGCAAAAACAGAAATAAGATTTGTCAAGATAAAGGTTTTGATGAAAGTGGTATTTTTAATTTAGTGCTGAAAAGTTGGCCACAGGTTTTAGGACAATATTTCCCGAGTCTTTGTTAAGATCAAAAAACCTATGAAGTAGTTCAGAAAACATGGTTCATAGGCAACAAATGTAAATTCTGTAAAGCTACATCCGATGAAGATTTTGGAATTAGAATTTTTTAAAAACTTCTTCCTGCATTTTAGTTTTGGATATCATAAATAAACTCTTATGAACCATTTGTTGTCATTTTAAATCTGTATCTAACAAATGGTTGCACAAAATCTGAGCATCACAGATTGAAATTTGTGTGCTTGCTACTTTCCTCTGTATATTTTAATTTACATATTTATTTACTTCAGTTACATATAAACAAGAATATTTATGAAGAGACACGTACAATACAGCATTAATACACAAGGATAATGCAAATGATCAGTCTATTTGGAAGAGGTAAATACTTTGAATATTAATCCACTACTCTTCACCCAAAGCAGTTGGGTCAAGGCAGCTAAAAATTTTAAAATTTTAAATGTGTTTCTCCTTCAAGTTTGTAGAGGCAGGTTATTTTAAATATCAAAATCAAGTTCCTGTAGCGCTATTACTTACTTGATTACATCTAAATTGTTCTGTCTAATGAATCATTAAATGACCAATCTAAAGCAGTGCAACATGGAAAGAGGCATGTTCCAGGAAATTATCACATAAATAACATATGGGCAAGGAAACATATGGGAAACAGAAATTATATACTTAGTTTCAATGTAAAAGATGAAGCCAGTGGGTACAGTCAAAGGTAAAATATATTTTCTTGCAAGAGACAATTTGAAAGAGGTAATGAAGGAATCAACTCAGAATGGGAAGGAAAATTACAAAAACAGTGAACATTCAATGGGGAACAATGCCACAGAATCAGACAGCACAGAAACAGACCCTTTGGTCCAACGGGTCCATGCTGAACATGTTCCCAAACTGAACTAGTCCCACCTGCCTGTGCTTGGCCCATTTCCCTCCAAATGTTTCTTCCCAGTCTGAATTTGTTCCTTAATTACCTTTTTCAAATATCTCTTGCAAGAAAATATATTTTAATTTTGACTGTACCCACTGGTCTCAGCTTTATCATTGAAACTAAATGTGATGTAATTGCTGTTTCCCATATGTTCCCTTATGCTTATGATATTTATGTTATAACTTCCTGGAATATGCCTCTTGAATTTATCCAAATGTCTTTTAAATGTTGCAACTGTACTTTCATCCATCACTTGCTCTGGCAGCTTATTCCACGCACGAACCACTCTATATGTATAAAGGTTGCCCCTCCTGTCCTTTTTAAATCTTTCCTGTCTCTCCTTAAAATTTTCCCCCTGATTTTGACTCCTCAACCTGAGGGAAAAGACCCTTGTCATTCACTTTATCTGTCCCCCTCATGATTTATAAACCTCAATAAGGTCACCCTTCAACTTCATATGCTACAGTGAACAAGTCCCAGCTTTTCCAGTCTATTTTTATATCTTAACCCTGCATTCCCAGCAACATCATAATAAATCTTTTCTAAACCCTTTCCAGTTTAATAATATCCTTCCTATAACAGAATGACCAGAACATACTCGAGGTGAAAATTAAAGATGATGGATAAAAATGTTAAGATGGGGTAGAAAGAAGAAATAAATAAAAAAGCTAATAACCTTTAAACAGTTCTTAAGAAGGATTCTAGGGTCTTGAAGATCTTTCAGATGAGGCTTTCTCGGACACAGCTCTGCAGTTGTGTGCAGAGGTTGGTAATGTGTGTTTAAATGCCCAGGGGCTTGCAGGAGATCTAACGGAGTTACTCAACACTGAAGAGCTTTAATAGAATAAATAGGCAGAAACTGTTTCCTCTGGCAAGTGGGTATGTTGGCCCAGACTTTAATAATTGTCTAAAGATGAAAGCGGAAATGAGGATTTATTTTCTCTATAAAGAAGTTTGTTCTGATCTGGAACACTAGCTAAAAGGGGGAATTATATTCTGTTGAAACTTCTGAATTGTACATTTAATTTTAAGGGAATTAGTTTGAAAGTTAAGGGAATAACATTGGGTCATGAAGCTAAATTTCACAATTCTTTCAAAGAGTGAGCACAGAGACAACATGGGTCAAATGGCCGCTTTCAGTGCTGTAAGATTCTCAGAAATAAAGACACATTTACAAGGATAGAGTGAGAGCAAAACTAAAAACAAAAATGGGAGATAATGTGAAAGAATCTATGCAATCATATAAAAAGCAAGAAATCATATAGTTGGTGCAAGATGTAAAAGGAAACACTGGAATACTTTGAGATATTATTTGCAGAAGATCTGCTAATGCGATTGAGACGGTAGAAAAGAAAGCTAGCAGTAGGAGTAGGCTATTTGGCCTTTAAGCCTGCTCATTACTCAGAATGATTGTGGCTGATTGTCCAAGTCAGTACCCTGTTCCTGCTTTCTCCCCACATCCTTTGATCCCTTTAGCCATAAGAACTATATCTAACTCATTCTTCAAAGCATTTAATATTTTGTACTCAACAGCTTTCTATGGCAAAGAGTTTCACAGGCTCACCACTCTCTGGGTGAAAATCCTTCTCCCCATCTCAGTCCCAAATGGCCTAACTTATGTTCGTAAACTGCAACCCCTGGTTGTGGACTCCTTGGTCATCAGGAACATCCTTCCGGCATCTACCCTGTCTAATCCTGTTAGAAAAGTCAAATTATGTACAGAAACCAGATGAGAAATTAATATCGATAAAATTGCTTTTTTGCAAACTGGAAAATGCTCTTAGCCTTTATGGCATGCAGCCTAAATTACAGAAGAAAGTCAGGGAAAAAATAACTAGCAGATGTTCAGATTATAATCTTCCAACTGTGTTTGCATTTGCAACAAAAGTAATGTAATTGTGATTTGTAAAGGATTTGGAACAGATTCTTGCCATCTCAGAGTGATGGGCCTGGAGGTGGTGAAGCAATTTAATTTTGTGAGTTGATGGTGTACTACACCCCTTCACTTTCTAGCCTCTGCACAAATTACATTCTGGGCAGGAAAGTCCAAGCTCAACTTTCCCACTTTGCTGTTAATTGAGGCCCTTAATGATCAGTTAATGGCCACATATGGGTCTATTCAAGCAAGGCTGTGATTATCTTAGCTCTGGGGTGGGCGGGGGAGGGGGTGGTGGTTGATAACAAGTCAGACCACTCGACGTTAATCCACAGCAGGGAGGCTGCCTTTGGTTTGCACGGTGTTGCTTGACCTTCATGAGTTGGACGCTCTCTTGGGACTAGACACAGGGCAGGGGTGGGAATGGCATGGATGGGATGTTTGGTTGCTGTGAACTGCCCACCTGTCCTTGAGTCTGAGACTCTTGCCCCCTCTCCTTGTGTCCTCCAACCCCAGAAAAATGCCCATTAAGAGAAAGCACTTACCTGTGACCTTTGACCCTTACAATGATGCATAACTTCTTAGCAGCAGTCTCAGCATTCATGACAATGGCACTAAGTGCCAGCTTCTGATTGGCTGGTAGCTCTCATTCAGCAGGATTTCACTTCAGGGGGACTGGGTTTTGAAGGAAGTCTTGCCACTGCCCTCCAACCTTCCTGATTGGAGGAAGATACCTCCAAAAAAAAACAGGCTGAGGAGCTCATCACCTTTTCAGCAAGTGACTAAGACATCAGATGAGAAAAGAAAATCCTTCAACAATTGCATTTGGCTTAAATGGCTGTAGAAATAGTTACCATAGTTTTTAAACACTATTTACAGGAGCAGTTAACCTGCCTCATTAACTCTGTTTATGACTCATTTGGTGCCAAAAAGAGGAGGTAAGAGTGGAAACACATTCATATCTATAGTTAACTGCATACTTAATTGTCTGTGTGCATAAAGGGGGAACAGGCCATACTGATTTGTGGAAGGAGCTGTAAGACTGCATAATTAATAAATGTGACTCACAACGAAAGGTGTCCTTGTTTACTGTGTCCGTCACTGGCATGAGTAAAAATTGACATCGGTAATGCAGTATGGTTGCCCAAAGATGAATATTAGATACAAGGAATTACTTTCAGACCGAATGGTATAATTCTAGCTATTTTGGAGAAAAATGGCTGAAACAAAGTCCAAAATAGTATGTGAAGTTAAAGCCTGCAATCATTGGAAAAATGAAATGGATATATTTATAGAGTCATAAAGTTATACATCACGGAACAAACCATTTGGGCAAACCAGTCCATGCCAAACATAATACCAAACTAAATGAGTGCCATCTTCCTGCTCTTGGCCCATATCCTTCCAAACCTTTCCTATTCATGTACTTATCCAAATCTCTTTTAAATGTTGTAATTGTACCCACTTCAACCACTTCCTCATGATCCCAGTTGAAGGCAATATTGGAGAAGTCAGATTCCAGAATGAAAACTAACTTGATAGACAGTAAGTTTTATATTTCTTTTTTGTTTTCTATGGACATCAGTCACTTATCATATTAAGAGAGGCTACCAAATGTACTTTTAACAAAAGAATGTTAAAGCTTATCACAGAAAAGTGTATACCTGTATATGCACATATAATGTATATGTCTATATTACAATATGCAAGTATATTGAAATGATTGTATTATGAGTAGCAGAAAGAAAGGTTCATTTCTTCTATCCTAAAAATAATCTTACAGGCACCAAAGCCTCCGTGAAGAATCCCCCTATCTCTGTATAAAAGCTTCTTTCTCAGCACACCCAGTTGTGATTGTTTTCCATTGATCAAATATTTGTGCATTCACTCAATGTGATTTTTTAAATTTAATGTATCTCTCCAAGACCCTTAAAACAAACTATTGGCTCAGCTCACTTACTGCTTAACATGGGTTCCGTTAAGTCAAGTTTTCAACAACATTCTAGGATGTCTTTTTTTCTGTCAATTCCACATGGTGGCTGGCATGGTGGCTCAGTGGTTAGCACTGCTGCCTCACAGTACCAGGGACCCAGCTTCAATTCAAGCCTCAGGTGACTGTCTGTGTGGAGTTTGCAAGTTCTCCTGTGTCTGCGTGGGTTTCCTCTGAGTGCTCTGGTTTCCTCCCACTATCCAAAGATGTGCAGGTTAGGTGAATTGCCCAGAGTGTTCAGGGGTGTGTAGGTTAGTTGCATTAGTCAGGGGAATGGGTCTGGGTAGGATACTCTTTGGAGAACCATGTGGACTTGTTGGGCCAAATGGCGTGTTTCCTCCCACAGTCCAAAGATGTGCAGGTTAGGTGAATTGCCCATGCTAAATTGCCCATAGTATTCGGGGGTGTGTAGGTTAGTTGCATTAATCAGAGGAAATGTAGAGTAATAGGGGTATGGGTCTGGGTGGGATAATCTTCAGAGGACCATATGGACTTGTTGGGCTGAATGGCCTGTTTCCACACTGTAGGGACTCTGTGACAGTTCTTTGCTTCTGGAGTGTTCATTCCACTGACGTGTCAGCCACTCGTGTCTTCACCTCAGCTTGATTGCATGGAGATGGCAAATAATGTAACTGTGCTGTTAAGAATTATATCTCTTTGAATGAAATTGTTTTTGGCCTCTCTCTGTCTGGGATTTAAAGCTCAAGTCAGTCAGCACACCATCAATTATCCCCACAGATTGCCTGCATATTGATTAGTTAAAGCTATGGGAATTCAGAACTGTGAAACTAAAGTTGACATTTCCTCCACCTTAGAATGCATGTTATCAAGTCATAATGACACATATGATGCTTGATAATGTCGTGGATAAAATATAGAGAATCACCAGGAGTTCTTCAAGAAGTAGGTCTTTTATTTGCAAACAAAAAACCGTGACACTGAGAAAGCAGATTCTCGAATGCCCACAAACCTCAGGGGTCTGTGGTTTTTATATCTTTTTTTAAATCATGTTTCTGTTAGCTTATCAGCATATCTAACTGAATTCATCAAAGTACCTCACTTGAGCTACACAATAAACCAGAGATGTTAGTTCCCATTATCTCTTTAGTTGCGCCCCTATAGAGTTTCCTACATTCTACTTAATGTTATTCTAATGTCGTGGTTAGATATTTAGTGTCAGCTTTTGCAACAACGTTCTTTCATTCCAGACCCTACTTGATATTTTCCTAATGTCATGATTAGATATTTATTGTCAATAGTCTCAAGCAGGCTGACTCTACTAACTATTAATTAGATATTAAATGTCACGTCCCAAATATTTATGGTCCCAATCTTGTCATAATAATACTCAACAGGTGAGGCTAACTTTACTAACCGTGTTATCTCATCTCGCCATAGTGACCTTTCAGCATCAACCTTACTCTGCTCATTGGTGTAAGAGCATCCTGCATTCCACAGACCCCTTGCAATAGATCGGCAGTGGATTCCATGCTTTAACCCTTCCGATGCTTTCATGCTCTTTATTTTCCATAATGACATGTTGACATCGGTTATGTCCTTACTTAAGTAAGGCTTGGAAATGTCACTTCCTACTAGAAGCAAGATCAAGTGTGAGTCATGTCAGAATTAAAAGCTCAACAATTGTAGGAAACTTTGAAAATTTTATTAAAATTTATGTGCAAACTGCATTAAAAAGTTGACCTAATAAATGTTTATGAGGTGTGATCAGACTTTGATAATGTTAGAAAGCAGGAAGGATATTTAATATGAGAATGTAAGCTGGAATTTAACATTATATTGCAAACGTTTTATTTGGAGATTCCTAATTCACTGCTTACCTTTAACATGTCAGGCTGAACTAAGGTATTAAATATGAATAGACTCCTCGTATTATCTGGAATTAGAATTATAGAGAAAAATAAATATCAGGAATCTTCAAAAAATTCCAAGAAAACATTTGGACAGAATCATTCCAGCCCCTGACTAACATGGGGCATGGAAAGGAAATTGGAAAGTTCATATTAAATGGCCAGTGTAGAGCTTCTTGATATTGAGAGCAAACAGTCCCATTCTCCAGTCAAGCGTGGATGGGAGAGATGTGATTCTTGGGGGTGAGGGATATGAGGCCTTTTTGTCTGAATTAGTTAACTTTAATACTTTATTATTACTTAATTCCACCTTATTGGCTTGCAGATTCCCATACTCCTATAGTCCCACTACTGGATTAAGACAAATTGAGATTCAGAGGTTTATCTGGTGACTCCAGTCTATCATTTGCTCCTCTGGACCTCCATGTTGACGCCAGGCATCAAACTCTCAGGGCATGCTCAGAGCAGCGACCACACATGGCTAGTCAGCTCCACATTCTGTACAGGCAACCAGAAGCTCACACACCTGAGGTAGCCGGGTCCCAACAGTGTTGCTGCTCTCCTGGAAACTTTGTCAGGTTGCCCAGTGCCCCTGACAAAGCTGCCTGCTACCATTTTGTTTATTTGTGCATGTTAATGAAGTCATGCATCACTGATACCACGGGCACTTCCCTTGCCTGGGGCTCAGCACCCTCTAGGGTCTCAAAGCCCCTGTCCCAACTCTGGGCTGCCAGCCCTTGACTGAGTGTGCAACAGTCGTTTCTCCAAAATGGTGCAAACACCAGGGATCTGGGGTTGGCTTAGCAGTAATGCTGCCTACAACAGCTGGGAGAATAGGATGAGTTGGGTGTCAAAGGGGCGTAACACATAGTTATTAAGGCAGGCTTGGAATGAAAGGACAAGAAATCCAGCTAAGCCACACACTGAGAGACCCTTCAGGAAACTCACCAAAAATGATACTTTGCCCATTTTTGTTGCCCAAGGCTGTCATGGTTCAACTGAGACACTCAGCAGTAACACCAAGCAATGGAGGGTTCAATGGCGGCAGCAATGCAAGACCATCCAGATGCAGACTGAAAGCATCAACATGAAAGAAAAGCATAAATCAAAGAAGTGAGATAGAGAGACCCCTGGCAATTCCAATTGTTGACAGAAATTGGGGAGCATTGCAGAACAACCTCAAGAATGTCTAGGGTGCAGTCAACATTTGTTTTTGATGTGACTCAATGCCATTGTGCAATGAATGAGGTGACATGATGATGTAGTGACATTATTGAGGAGATAAGGTAGCTTGTGGGTGGATGCGTACTTGTGGTTGAAGTTCGGGTTGATGTGGGCATGGGTGAATGGGGCGAGGTGTGGGTTTGGGTGTTAGATCCAGTGTTTGTTGGATTAGGTTGGGATCGTGCAGAGATCCCAGGGAGATTGGGTCAGGGCTGGAGAGATCTGTTTGGGGTATTCTGTACACTGGGGCTGGGACAGTTAGACTGGGAGTGATGTCGTCAAGGCCTAGGGATATTCAATCAGGTCGAGGCACTTGGTGGAATCTACTCTGCTGAGAATGGGGAAGGTGGGAGTTATCTAGTCTGGTCATGGTGACATGAGCTAGGTTTTGGGTTTTGGGTTACGGGTGTTGGGTCCAGCAATGTAGGTTCGATTCTGGGATGGGGTATTGTGTGATGGTCAAGTCTGGTGGGGCTGAGTTGAATAAGGTTGAAGGGGCAAGAATGGGGATGGCAGGTAAGGGGATGTAAGTGATCAGATGGTGGTAATTGGTGACAGAATGATCATCATGAATTGGGGTTCAGTTTAAAATGTACGCAGGAGTTATGGGGAGGTGATGTTCTAGTGCTATTATCACTGGGCTAGAGACTCAGGGAATGTTCTGGGGACCTGGGTTTGAATCCTGTCATGGCAGATAGTGGAATTTGAATTCACTACAATTCTGGAAATAAGTACCCAGTGACGACCATCTGATTATTGCCAGTCTTTGGAAAAAAAACCCAGATATCCTTTAAGGAGGGAAACTCCCATCCTTACCTGGACTGGCCTGCATGTGACTCCAGACCCAGAGCAAAGTCATTGACTCTTAACTGCCTTCTGGGCAATTAGGGATGGGCAACAAATGCTGGCCTAGCCAGCAATGCCCTCATCTTGTCAATGAATAAAAAGTGAGTGAGTTTTATGCTTCTGTGAGTCTGAGCTCTTAGGTTTTCATTATTTTAAATGAGACAGAGAAGAAGGTAAAAGAGGTGAAAGAGTTGCATTACTATTCAGGAAGAATGTCACATCTGCATTCATAGGACATACTGGGGCAATACGGGTACAAATCAAAAATAAGATGGGTGCATAGAAATATACTATTGGCCCCCTAACATTGAGGAACAAATATATCACGATGCAATAAAAACAGTTATCATAGTGGGTGACTTTAACTTCCCCAATATTGATGGGGACTCCCTTAGAGCAAAAGGCTTAGACAGGACAGAATTTGTTAAGTGCATCTAGGAGGGTTTCTTGAAACAGTACGTGGATAGTCCAAGGTAAAAACAATGACTGCAGATGCTGGAAACCAGACTCTAGATTAGAGTGGTGCTGGAAAAGCACAGCAATTCAGGCAGCATCCGAGGAGCAGGAAAATCGACGTTTCGGGCAAAAGCCCTTCATCAGGAATACAGGCAGAGAGCCTGAAGGGTGGAGAGATAAGTGAGAGGAGGGTGGAGGTGGGGAGAAAGTAGCATAGAGTACAATAGGTTAGTGGGGGAGGAGATGAAGGTGATAGGTTGGGGGCAGGGGGAGGGTGGAGTGGATAGGTGGAAAAGATGATAGGCAGGTAGGACAAGTCATGGGGACAATGTTGAGCTGGAAGTTTGGAACTAGGATGAGGTGGGGGAAGGGGAAATGAGGAAACTATTGAAGTCCACATTGATGCCCTGGGGTTGAAGTGTTTCGAGGCGGAAGATGAGACATTCTTCCTCCAGGCGTCTGGTGGTGAGGGAGCGGCGGTGAAGGAGGCCCAGGACTTCCATGTCCTCAGCAGAGTGGGACGGGGAGTTGAAATGTTGGGCCGCAGGGTGGTGTGGTTGATTGTTGCGGGTGTCCCAGGGATATTCCCTAAAGTGCTCTGCTAGGAGGCGCCCAATCTCTCCAATGTAGAGGAGATCGCATCAGGAGCAACGGATAAAATAAATGATATCAGTGGATGTGCAGGTAAAACTTTGATGGATGTGGAAGGCTCCTTTAGGGCTTGGATGGAGGTGAGGGAGGAGGTGGGGGCGGAGGTTTTGCAATTCCTGCGGTGGCAGGGGAAGGTGCCAGGATGGGAGGGTGGGTTGTAGGCGGGCATGGACCTGACCAGGTAGTCACAGAGGGAACGGTCTTTGTGGAAGGTGGAAAAGGGTGGGGAGGGAAATATATCCCTGGTAGTGGGATTCGTTTGGAGGTGGCAGAAATGTCGGCGGATGATTTGCTTTATGCGAAGGTCGGTAGGGTGGAAGGTGAGCACCAGGGGTGTTCTGTCCTTGTTATGGTTGGAGGGGTGGGGTCTGAGGGCGGAGGTGCGGGATGTGGATGTGATGCGTTGGAGGGCATCTTTAACCACGTGGGAAGGGAAATTGCAGTCTCTGAAGAAAGAGGCCATATGGTGTGTTCTGTGGTGGAACTGGTCCTCCTGGGAGCAGATATGGCGGAGGCAGAGGAATTGGGAATACGGGATGGCATTTTTGCAGGAGGTAGGGTGGGAAGAGGTGTAATCCATGTAGCTGTGGGGGTCAGTGGGTTTGTAAAAAATGTTGGTGTCAGTCGGTCGTCATTAATGGAGATGGAGAGGTCCAGGAAGGGGAGGGAGGTGTCAGAGATGGTCCAGGTAAATTTAAGGTCAGGGTGGAATGTGTTGGTGAAGTTGATGAATTGCTCAACCTCCTCGCGGGAGCACGAGGTGGCGCCAATGCAGTCATCAATGTAGCAGAGGAAGAGGTGGGGAGTGGTGCTGGTGTAATTATTGAAGATGGACTGTTCTACGTATCCAACAAAGAGACAGACATAGCTGGGGCCCATACGGGTGCCCATGGCTACCCGTTTGGTCTGGAGGAAGTGGGAGGATTCGAAGGAGACATTGTTAAGGGTGAGGACCAGTTCGGCCAAACGCATGAGAGTGTCGGTGGAAGGGTACTGTTGGGGACATCGAGAAAGGAAGAAACAGAGGGCTTGGAGGCCCTGGTCATGGCAGATGGAGGTGTAGAGGGGCTGGATATCCATGGTGAAGATGAGGCGTTTGGGGCCGTGGAAACAGAAGTCTTGGAGGAGGTGGAGGGAGTGGGTAGTGTCTCGAATGTATGTGGGGAGTTCCTGGACTAGGGGGGATAGGACAGTGTCAAGGAAGGTAGAAATGAGTTCAGTGGGGCAGAAACATGCTGAGACAATGGTTCGGCCAGGGTGGTCAGGCTTGTGGATCTTGGGAAGGAGGCAGTGAGGGGTTCCTGGACTATGAGGTTGGAAGCTGTGGGTGGGAGATCTCCTGAGGTGATGAGGAGCTTTTCCAGCACCACTCTAATCTAGACTGTGGATAGTCCAACTAGAGGAGGGCCATACTGGACCTTGTCTTGGCTAATGAGCCTGGCCAAGTAACTGACCTTTCAGTGGGAGAGCATTTTGGAAACAATGATCACAACTCCTTAAGTTTTAAGATAGCTATGAATAAGGATAAGTCAGGAGCTTGCAGGATGGTACTAAATTAGGGGAGGACAAATTACATCAGTATCAGGCAGGAGCCAGGGAGTGTTAATTGGGAGGAGTCGTTATCAAGCAAGTTACCATTGGACACATTTAAACACCTGCTGGGGAGAGTTCAGGACCGGCATGTTCCAGTAAGGAGGAAGGGCAAGGAGGTTGTGAATTCAGTCAAAAGAAAAAAAGAAACATTTGTAGCGCTTCGGAAGCTAAATTGGATAGGGCCTGTGAGGAATATAAAGAAAGCAGGAAAGAATTCAAGGAGGGAATTAGGAGAGCAAGGAGGGGCAACGAAATGACCCTGGCAAGTAGGGTTAAAGAGATGGGTCATTTAGCAAGTTTGCAGGTGATACAATAGTTGGTAGAGTTGAGAATAGTGTAAAAGGTTGTCAAAGGATGCAGTAGGACATAGATCAGTTGCAGATATGGGTGAAAAATGGCAAATGAAGTTTAATCTGGGTGAGGGTGAGGTGTTGCACTTTGGGAGATCAAATGTTAAGAAAAGTATACATTAATAGTAGGACCCTGAACAGCATTGATGTGTGGAGAGATCTTGGGGTTAAAGACCATAGCTCCCTGGAAGTAGCCAAGCAAATAGATAGGATGGCAAAGAAGGCATATGACATGCTTATTGGTCAGGGAATTGAGTACAAGAGCCAAGATGTCATGTTGTAGATTTATTCGACTTTGGTTAGGCAACAGGGTATTGCATTCAATTCTGGTTGCCACATTACAGGAAGGATGTGGAGGCTTTGGAGAGGGTGCAGAAGAGGTTTAACAGGACATTGCCTGGATTAGAGGGTATGAGCTATTAGGAGAGGCTGGAAAAAATCAGGTTGTTTTCTTTGGAGCAGCAGAGGCTGAGGGGAGAATTGATAGAAGTCTGTAAAATTATGAGATGTATAGAAAGGATTGACAGTCAGAATTTTTTTCCCAAAGTTGAAATGTTTAAAACTAGGGGCTACGCATTTAGGGTGAGGGGGGAAGTTCAAAGGAGGTGTGAGCGACAAGATTTTACACAGAGAGTGGTAGGAGTCTAGAAGCACTGTCAGGGTTGGTGGTGGAGGCAGATGTGTTAGGGAAATTTAAGGGACTTTTAGAAAGGCACATGAATATGCAAGGAATGGAGAACTATGGACCTAGGGCAGATAGAAGGGATTAGTCCCTTTGGCATTACATTCAGCACAACATGAGCTGAATGGCCCATTCCTGTGCTATACAGTTTGATGTTCGAAGACTCTGACTTTAAGGGGCTGTTTGCAGGGTTTCAGATAGAGTGCAATTACTCACCAGGGTTTTCAGTTTCCTGGGCTAGTCTCTTGGAGTCAGCTGCATTTGGAATTCCACGTGATCAGAGATTTGCAACACTAATCTACACCGCAGAAGTCATCAGTCATCAGAATATCTTGGCCAATATCATTTTAGATCTGTGATCATACTTCAAAACTGGGAAAATGTTGAGATGCGATACATTTTGTGCAAAGAGTGAGTGGGCCAAGAACAAAAGGAAGGACTCTGATGGTGTGAAAGACAGGAGCGATTGAATGATAGAACATTTTGGATATTTGCTAGGAAGTTGCTTTCCACTAAAAATGACTAACTTGGATTAAACTTCAAGAGAGATTAGTGAAAGAAGTGACTATTATAATTTTTTTCCTGTTATGAACTCGCCCATAACTGATTATGCGTACAATCGGGGGAATCGCCAACTCTGCTTTAATCGATGATTGGCGGTGACACCTGGCTTTGCAGTTTCTGAAGAAATACTTTCTTTTTTACTGTCTTTCAGAATTCTATGACTTACAGATTTATGATCACAACATTAACAATGAGAGTGGAATATGATCACTTGACACAGTTCCCCATGCTATACAGGCCACGTTCTATCTCTGAGTCTTGACAACACTCTTCTCCTGCCAGCAGGGATTTGTGTCATACCCACAATTTAAAACATTGCTCTGTTGCCATTGAGCAAACAACAATATCAAATATAACATGTTTCAAACTGCATACCAATCCCAAAGGAAAGTCTTCGCTCATCTAGGATCATGGAAAAATGTCACTCTCTGAAGTTTTAAGTGAATTATGCACACTTAATCCTGAGTAAACTTTTTCATTGTGATCGCTAATGTGCAGTTTCGTGCTGTTGGAGCATGGCGTGTTCTGCTGTTTGCATGGTCATCAGGTGTGTATGGGTAGGAACCATAATCCTTTTCATTTGGAATTTATCATTAATTTGATAATAGGTTTCACTTATGAAATGCTATTTCTTATTTTTAGCATATTTGCTATAATGTGATTTGCCGTTTCTGAAGTAGGAACATTGTTTGGATTGAAATGGATTCACATACAATGGCATTCCTGGTCTGCTGTGGACATATGACCTCTACTGTGAGGCTCAGGCACTGTGGGCAATCACCTTACAGACAACATATCAAAAGTCACTGGTGTATCCTTTTAACATATGGCCTTCACAGACCTTTGCAAAGAGCTCAACATGGCTCCTCAAAAATCAAGACATTGACAGCAGAGTTGAGTCCATATAATGCCACTATGCACATGCATAGGGACAGTTTACTCTTTGGGCCCAGAGAAGGGCAGTAGATACATGGGAGCACCACCAGTTCCAATTCCCCTCTAAACCACTCACCATCCTGACTTGGAAATCTATCAGCACACCTTCACTATTGCTGGGATAAAATCCTATAATTCCTCCCTAACAGCATGGGGTCTGCAGTGGTTCAAGAAGGCAGCTTACCACTACCTTAGCAAGTGAAATTGGGGACAGACAATAGACACTGGCCAGCCAGTGATGGCCACAGCTAGTCCCACTCTCCAGCCATATCCCTGTAACTCTCTAACTTCATCACTTTCAAATATAAATCCAGCTCTCTTTTGAGACTTCTTATGGAATCTGTCCCCGCCACTCTCCCAGGAAGCGCTTTCCAAAGCCTTACTACTCAAAGTAAAGACGTTTCTCCTCATCTCACTCCTAGCTCTCTTGCTGACAAATTGAAATTGTAACCCCTAGTACTACATCTCCTTCTTTACTGCTCTTCCAACAGCAAAAAAAAAGTTATTGCAATCAGAAGAGTAACCAGATAGATGTGAATGACAAAAGCAAGGTGAAATGGCAGAAAGCTAAATTAAATTTTGACAAGACTGCCGAACCACAGCTGGAAATGAGGATTGGACAACAAGTCAGGGCACAAACCTTCAACAAAAGCCATACTTGGGACCAGTGTCTAGCAGAAATCATTAGTAAAGAAGAAACCCAAAATCAATTTGTGAGACTAAGCCTGGAAAAAATCGCTGGGACATGATTAGATTCCCTGCAGTGTGGAAACAGGCCCTTTGGCCCAGCAAGTCCACACCAACCCTCTGAAGAGTAACCCATTCAGACCCATTTCCCTCTGACTAATGTACATAAGAGTATGGCCAATTCACCTGACCTGCACATCTTTGGACTGGGGAGGAAACCCCAGCAAACCCACACAGACACAGGGAGAATGTGCAAACTCCACACAGACAGCCACCCCAGGCTCGAATTGAACCTGGGTCCCTGGTGCTGTGAGCCACCAAGCTACCCCTAACGTTGGGGGGCATAATGTTAATGTTGAAAACCTGGAATGTTGGGAACCGTTTTGGTCCCCTTATCTAAGGAAAACTACCATTAGAGGCAGTCCAGAGAAGGTTTACTGTGTATAGAGGGATTATCATATTGGGCCTGTACTCAAAGAAGTTTAGAAGATTTAGAGGTGACCTTTTTGATTTTTAGGGAATTTGAAAGGGTGGATACAGGGAGGTTGTTTTCCCTTGTTGGAGAGTCTAGAACCAGAGCTAATATTGTCAAAATAAGAGCTCACCCAGTTAGGACAGAGGAGGAATTCCTTCTTTCAGAGGGGAGTGAATCTTTACCACAGAGGGCTGTAGTGGTTGAGTTGATAAATATATTCAAGGCTGTGTCGAATCTGATGTCTCATTTGGACCACATAGCTGCTGATGAGCATCACTGTATTCTCACAGGCAGGGCAGAAGACTGTCCACACAAAAGCTGAAAAGCTACAGCTGCATTGTCTCTTGATCTGCAACATTCTCTGGGAGACAGAGCAAACACTGTTCCATGTTCCATCCCAACTCACAGCCAAACTCCTCCACATTCTTTGACATTGCCGGGTGGATGTTTTGCAGTGCAGCCAATGCATACAGCATCTCGGTGTCCAGCTGTCCTCTTCTGCATGCCACCTCATTGAGGTCTTCATCTGATTCCTTGTGCAGATCCTGTCTGTGGCCTCACTCTCTAAATAACAGAGAAACAGCATTTCCTTTTTCCATGGTCTGGCAGCAGCTCATTCATGCCAGGCGACTCAGCATTTGCAGATTTCAAAACTTGATACTTGGATACTACTTCTGAATGTAGGCCCAGTGTCAGTCTCTTAATTTGTGAGTGTGAATGTTTGATCAGATGATAGGATCGCTTTATCATTGCTGCGCTGGTATTTTTCTGTGGGCTACACATCTGTGGGTATCTGAAAACAGAGAATTGGAAAATGAATAATTCATTGAGGGAAATGGGAGTGGGCAGCAAGTATCTATTGTCACCCCATTAGCAGCTTGTCTACCTGGTCAGATAGCAGCATGAAGGTATGCTCAAGTTGAGAAGAGTCCTAAGGCAGGAAGATCTCCTCATTGTCAATGTTCTTATTGATGCCACTGCTACAGCATCTGATGCAGCCAGCGATGGGCTAGAAACCTTCTCTCTGAAGGTCTCAGGGGATCCAGTCATCCTTGTACCTGCAAAGAATATGAACTACCACTTCCTATTTTGTGCCTGTCTGGCCTGCAAGAGAGAACGGACAGAATGTCAGTGATTGCCTAGCATTGTATTGGATGATGTGTTTGGCGTGGTTGAAATGCAGGCTGAGTGTGAAAGCTGTGAGCTGCGAGTGTAAAACTCGCAGCATTAGTAAATGAGTGCAGGTGGAGTGGTGTATCGGGCATGAGTCCTGAATGCTGTGATATCAATTTAAGAGAGAACATGCTAACGAGAATGTAGCCAGCATCTAACCGGCGGCCATTGCACAGTTCTGCTTGCAGAATGTAATGTCTCAGAGTAGCAGCTCTGCTCTCCTATTTCATTGGTTGCTTCCTGTAATTCCTACATTAAGGTTACTAATCCTGGTTTAAGTTTGTGTTGAGCAAAACTAGAACAGCAACAGCGGAGATGGCAGTGGTTTGTCATTGATAATGGAATTGTCATTGATAGTAGCAGTGAAAGAGCCTTAGACAAGATTTGAAATAGCACAGAAACCACAGGAGACAGAATCCCTCCAAAAACAGCACTGGCTGAACAGCGAAAACAAGAATTGTGGACTGGCTGGAGGTTTGGTGATTCATGCAAGCAGTAAATTGATTTTGGATTGGGATAGGAGGCTATGGGACTATGGGACATCCTCAGGTGGGATCCCCTTGCAAAAGAAAAAGAAGTGCAACTTGGGAAAAAGCCTGAACTGTGGCCAAAAACAAGAGCAGGGAACCAAAATAAAACAGCAGCTGTTGAATCTCCCCAAAGAGCAGGAAGACTAAAATTCCTGACACATTAGAAGATCTTGCAAAAGACAGGAAACTGCAGGAAGAAATCTATTACATTTCTTAGCATGATTGGACGGGCACAGATGTTGTGTTAAAATTGAGGCTTTTGAATAAAGAAAAGAGCTATGTCTTTGCATTAATTGTCAAAGAACTGGATAAAAAAACAGTAAAGATAAGGATAGCCATTGGAAACAAGGAGTTGCACAAAGTCAACACTTTCGACCTAGTCTCAGGGGGATCAGAAAGAAGCTGCTAAGTTATGGAACATGTGTCACGATCAATTGTTTTGAAAGAGTGAGCTTCAGCATTCACCCTTTCAAGCTGATGGCTTACAAGCAACTGCCACAGCATTCAATTTGTCGATTCATCAGCTGATATCAATCTGAGAGCAGAATGAAATAGCTTATAGCTTTAACACTGATCAGAAATTTCCAAACAGATGTCCCATGGAAAAAGAAAGATCGTAATATTGACACACTGATAAAAGATTACAGAAAATATGAATCCATGATAGGTGGACAACAATATCTGCGAAAAATAGGCACAGCTACCAGCAATGATGTGACAATCAGAATGCAGAAAACAAGAAACATGTGGGCAGCATGATCTGTGCACCCACTGTAGAGATGTCCTGTTTTCCTAAATCTTCTTAGGTCATGTGGTGTAAAAAGACATTGAATTTGACTGTATGGAAGGTATCAGAGATTTTACCAAAGGCAGCAAAAAATGTAACCAAACCAAAAAAAATCTGTAGTAGATAGCCAGCAACAACAGGGCGTGTACCAGAGAGCTGTGTGAACACAAACACATTTGTGTGGTTAGTGGCTCGATAGACCAGACTGACGATGCAATGTGGAAAAATCTTCAACTGGTAAGTGAACAGGTTTTCCATATTGGGAATGTGATAAAATGTATGGATTAAGTCATGGGAGCAAGTGTGAATATCTTATCTGTCAGGATCTTGACATAGTATTGGGATTGTTAGTTGCAAGGGATCTACATATTTTATTTCAACTCATTATGTTTCTCATCATTTATGTCATCTCTAAAATGTTGCTGATTTTTGCCATCTGAACTCTCTTCAGTGCTGATAGTCCTGGAAAATATTTCTCCCAACCTTGTGTAGTCACAGATTTCCATCCTGTTGATAGAAACAATTCAACATGCCAACTTGGATAATCTCAATGGACCCTGTTTTCTTTTTGGCTTCTGTCATGAATCTAGGGAGCTACTGAAATCTACTCGTGGTCTTCTTTTGATGGGTTGTTCAATGACCTACAGTTATATGACTGGCTTTTACTTGACCAGTTATTCTATGACTAGCATTTCCTTGAATGTTTATGCCATGACTGCCTGTCTCTTGGACAGTTTGCTGTCAATTGTAATGAATGCAGCCCCTTCTGCCATTTAAAGAAGGTTGAAGTCAAGATACACATCCATGCTCAAGAGTGACAATTCTTGATTGTGAAGTATATTTACATTTTCTTATTTTTGACACCTATTGCAGGTTGCTTGGAGCAAGTCTTTCATCTTGAGATCTACACCTCCTGGAGCATATATTTTTACTACTATAGACAGTAGCCTCTGTTTCTTGATAGTATCGTGTCATTTATCTTAGTATGAAACTTAAAATTAATGAAAAATCCACAGATATCAACCATTTCTTGTTAAAACTAGTTTAGAATATGAGTTTCCCTTAGGGATACAATGGATTTCTCTTCCACTGTAAGTTGCTCTGCCTTGTCAACAGCTCCGTATATGAACAGCTAATTAACCTTATGTTGCTCAGTAACTGTATTCTATTTCTGCACATGATCTGGAGGTGATCCATTGTTTTACAGATGTACCGCTATTTTTAATAGCTGGGCACAGCTTATGCCTGTGAGGATTTCCTTGTTTCATGCTGCTGAGTCTGGCTCTTAGGGCTTAATCTCAAGTCATTTTGGCTAAGTTAGAGTTGTTTCAGGTTTTTAGAGTGATTTTCACTAACAGGCCTAGCAGATTTTCTTGGCAAACTTACCTTATAAACCTCACCTCATTAGCGACTTACCCTGCCCCTATGGTGTTCCCCAAAGTCCAATTCCAGCTCCATTGTACCATGAACTGTTCCTGGAACAATTCACCACTTCACAAATATGCTGGAATTCGCGATATCCCTTGGACACATCTTTAAAAGGTTGTAGTGCAACTGGTCAAAAACTGTCAGTCTGGAGCTGCTCCTGACTTTTATCCTGGATATGGCAACAGGGGGATGTTGGCAAGTTAGGCTGTGGGCAGGGATCTTGGGAACCTGCTGGATGGAGTGTGCACAATAGGGACTTGCTTTTCTGCCAGGACCAGCCAAGGTATACAAGAATGTGGGTCAAGGATTGGAAAATGAGATCAGCATAATTATTTTGACAGGCAGAGACTTGATGGGCCAAAGAGCATTTTTCTGTGCTGTTGAGCTCTATGGTTCTACGACTATGATCAGGTAGTCAAATCTGAAAACAGTCTCCACTAAGACAGAAGGAGTTGAAATTGGCGATGGGCTGCTCAACATTCAGCTCCTCACCATGGTGTGGAGGGCATCCCCATCATAACCATCCTGAATGTTTCACTGACCGTGTCCATACTCCTAGGAACTGGTATCAGAGGCTGCCCTTGACTTACTGTATTGAAGGTCCCTGAGTGAAGGCTTGACCGAGGCTTGCTGACAACAATGACAACCTTCCTTCCAATGTGTCTGCACTAAATGTTAAGGCAAGACAGTAATCTGGGCCTAGTACCTGAGGGGTGAAGCAACAAAAGATGAGACAAGACAAAAAACGTGTTGTGAATATCCAGGCTATGAGGCAATATGCATTATGGCAGTCAGTGAAGAGCCCCAGAGATGAAGCCTGGTCCAGTTCACAAGCTGGATGTGTGTCCCTGAATGCACAGTGTCCTTGCTGTAGAATTACAATAGGTCCCGATGTAGCCATTGTATGTGCAGGTGCTGTAAGTGGATTGGAGATATGCCATGAGGATTTTTGATGTTGGCACATGTCAGGTGTCAATGTCCATGAACACGGTTGTACGTGGCTAGTACCACACCTGGAGTGAGCCCTGAGATGTTGGCATCTGCTGGCCAACATGGAGGTCCCTTACAGCAAACCGTGAGCTGACTTCGTTAGGAAACCATTTGGGTCTCCAAGTTGCATTTTCTCAATTTTGAGCTTGTTTGGCAAGTTTAAGTTAGAAAGTTAAATATTAATGAGATGAATTGGGCTATCAAAAAGGGGCTTAGGAAACTTTAAACATGTGCAAATACCAATTCTCTACTGCCCATTAAGAGTCATATCACGGTGCTTATGAAAAGCATAAAAGATAGAGCATGATGCTCCCAGTGTCGAGACAGACTTTACCAGACTTCATGATTGGTTCACTCAGAACCCTGTAGGACTATTGCATAGTATTTGTGGTCTGACAATTCTAGGTTTTTTAAAATTCAATCACAGTATGTCAGCATTTCTCAAGTGCCCTTAGGCTTTTTGAACCTTAAGGATTGAATGGATTATGCTGCTCTGCTGTGGTAAGGTTTTGATCCATCCTCTTTGGATTTCTCTGAGGTTTTTCTGATTTCTGCTTCCAGCAACATCTGAATGGCTTTCTCTAAAATAAAATCTCCTTTGGGCTGTATTCAATTAGATAACAATTCATCAGCGGTTTAAATTCAGTCTTATGGATATTGAATTCAAAACTTCAGCCTCATTGTTCTCCATTAACCTATAGAAATTATTAATTAAATTATCTATGGATTAATGGATGCTGAACTGCTTTACTAAATCTTGCTCTTTCAATAATCTTATTTGTTCTCCTATGAAAGCAATTTTCAAAAGCTTGTAGAATTTCATCAACATTGTCTTTGCTTCCCTTTATACTTTGTTAAGCTATGACTCCATCTGCTATGGTCCCAATTGAATGCATAAGTGCATTTGCTTATTCAACTCCTGATTTGGTGTTTAGTTTGGAAATAATTATATATCTTGGGAATTGTTTTCTCCAAAATGTCCAATTCTTTGTTTTATTTGGCTTCTCTCTGAAACAAAGCCTTCTTGCTACCATTTCTTTCAACATGATTACCATATATACACATGTAAAAGTCGACCCCTATTTTTGGCCAAATAATCTGGAATTTTCCACATATGTCGGGTAAAAGTTGACCCTAATTCTTCACAGATAATAGAGCAATGTTTATGAGTCAGTGTGCTGACCGTCACATCCTGCTTCAGCTTTCCAGTTTGCTGTTGTTCTGCTCTGTGCCTGGTCTTCCAGTCCACTGGCTGTGGTGTTCTGCTCCGGGTTTTCAGAATCACCATAATTAGGTTTTTTTTCTTTATTCATTTAGAGATCAATTGCTAATGATATGGTATGAATTTTGATGGGCATGGGTTTCAACCACTCAAAAGTAATATCCATGTAAAAGTAATATCCCATAAATTTAACCTTAAAATGTAGTCATAAAATAGGACTTTAACCCAAGTATATATGGTATTCATTCTTCTCATTTTGAAGACTTTCAGTTCTACAGTATATCAATGTTGCTCCATTCCCCTTGGTTAAAAACTTTTAATGCTGCTTTTTTATACCGGTTTTCCTTTGCCTTTGCAGACAAATGGAGGACTCCTGCCTCTGCAAATAACATGTAAGATTTCACATTTTCAGCCTAATGAATGTTTACCATCACCTTTACATTTTTATTTAATGAATGCCACTGCTAATGGTTTTAAAGCTGAATTCCAATCTCTTAATGGCTTTCTATAGATAATTCATGCTCTCCAAAATGCTGCAAATAACCCAGACTCCTCATACTTTGGAGAAAAGATTCTAATTCTCTTTATCACCTTCATTGAATTAATCTTGCAGTCTTAATGCTTCTTCCTGTGATTAAAGTTGCTTCCTCTCCACAAACATGGTCATGGTAATCACATACAAGGCAATAAGGAGGCTCTAGTATACTTGTATTGGAAATAGCTCCAAGAAGGTTTACTGGTCGAATATCTGAAACGAATAGGGTGTCTTCGGGGAAATGTTTGTATCACTAGTGTTTAGAAGTGTTTTGATTAAAACATGTGAGATCCTGAGGGGACTTCACAGAGACAATGTGGATACCTCTTGTGGAATATCTGGAACGAGAGGGTCACAACTTAAAAATAAGAGATTGTCTATTTAAGACAGAGGGCCTCAGCTCCCGGAACTCTTTCCCTTGAAAGTGGGGGAAGCTGAGTCTTTGAATATTTTTACGTTGCTGTACCCAGGATACAATGCATTAAATGAAAAACAAACAGGGATAAGACACCTCATGTCAGAATTGAACTTAGACTGAATGGTAGACACCAAGAGATAAAGAAATCTTGAGTGCGTTTTAGTGGCATGGATGGTCTCTCAATATAGATCTCTCATGTGATTGGTTTAGCATTAGGGTTAGAGTTAACTCTAACTATAACCCTAACCCAATCAGCAGCAGTTTATTATAGTTTATATTATGTTGCTTGGTGTTGAGATATTTGGGTTCATTTAAGAGAATGGAACATCTTCCCCAATCAGAATCATAATGATTTTCCATTGACTAACCACTTGACTCTATGACTGTCTGACTAACCACTTATTATCTCACATCATCAGCGATTTGTGTGTGCTTTATGTTGTCCTGCTTAACCAATGAAAGATAGACCTCACATGGAAGGGTTGCAGTTATATTTGACAAAGTTACTGAAAGGGTGTTTGGGGTGAGTGGATGGGTTATGAGTGAGCAGCATGGGCCACTATTTTCCTTTTTGCAGGAGATGGAGAGACTATTTATGTGAGCTACAAAGAGTTGGGCTAAGATTCTGGTTGGATTTTTCCCCTGCGATTAGTTCCCTGGTGACTCCAGAGCTAGGAGAAACAGTGCCTGACTAAGAAGTAGCCAATATATGATAAAGATGTGCAGGGCTGTATTTGCTTGAGGCAGGGAGAATTACAAGTATTTGGGAGTCTCCAATCCGTAGGGTAGTGGGGGTAGAATGACTGAGCATGCTGAACTGATGCAAGAAGAGATTGCTGGATGAGAAAAATATGGCAGCGCATTAGCCCAGTGGTTGGCAGCACATTAGCCCAGTGGTTGGCAGCACATTGGCTCAGTGGTTAGCACTGCTGCCTCACAGCACTAGGGACCCAGGTTCAATTCTATCCTCGGGCGACTGTCTGAGTGGAGTTTACACATTTTCTCTGTGTCTGTATGGGTTTCCTCCAGGTGCTCAGGTTTCCTCCCACAGACCAAAGGTGTGAAGGTTAGGTGGACTGGCCATGCTAAATTTCCCACAGTGTCCACAGGATGTGCAGACTTGGGAAATGCAAAGTTACAGGAGTAGGGTAGAGGGAGGGGGTCTGGTTGGGTTGCACTTCGGAGGGTCAGTCTGGACTTGATGAGCCGACTGGCCTGCTTCCACTCTGTAGGGATTCTATGATTATACATAAAGAGAGAATAAAACTCTGGGACAGCCATGATGAGCAGAGGATGCTGGATCATCCAAACTCTTACTCTTACCAATCATATTCTTACTCCTCTTCCCAAAGTCCAACTTATTTGAAGCAAGTGTCGAGGTGAGATTGGTGCACTAGGATAGTATGTGGCTTTCAGTGCAGCCTGTACATGAGCTTGATTGTTCCAAAGCTGTAAACATAATTTCCTCCAGATCCCAGAGGCTATGGGAGAATTCAGTGTTGTGCAGGTATTGTTGTGCATGCTTGGCACAAAGTCTTTCTGCAATGATTGATGCATGCAAAGGATCACACTACCAATAGAGACAAAGTAGAACTGAACCCCTATATAAGGAAACAGTAACCAATTTAAATTAAGTAACTCAATCATATTAGTTCCAAATAGGAAACAATGGCCTCAGCAAGTGTTGTTAGCTCAATCATTCTAGAATCTGTTAGCTGTCAGATTATCATGGGCCTGTCTGCATTGCCTTTCTGTTGGTCTGGCTTATTCCTTCTTCACTGCCATTACCTTTCCCTTTCTCAGCTAAGGAAGTTCTTCTCCAAGCTGCACATGACCCTGACCTGACCTGAAACTGTATTGCTGTTCCTTCATCAGTGTTGAACCAACATCCTGAAACACCGTCCCTAACAAGCTCCTATTTACTTGGGCTGCCGTTGTCGAGAAACTGACCAGTGAGATTATGGAGGTGAAGGATAATGAGACCCAAGAGAATGAGAAGGCCTGCAAAATTCCTTCCTTCTGCAGCTTCCCATCTGCAATGAAGCCAAACTCAACAGGTGACACCATAGCTCTGGGTGTGGTCCTGCCTAACATCCAGACTGTGTTCTTGCTGTCTTCCATTCCTTCCCCTCTCTGAAACCTTGGATGCAACAGGAAATTTGCAACACCTCCCAACTCAGAAACACAATCCACTCGCCTCTCTGAAGATAATCACTGCCTCTCCACTCCCTTACTTACTTGCCACTTAATGGAGGCCCCATCACACTAGACTAACCTACAATTCCAGCCAGCACTTAAACTGACTGGTGGGAGGGAGGGAGAGAATGGAGGAAGAGACAGAAACTTTAGAGGAATGGGGATTGGGTGATTGAAACAGAAACAGTGATAGGACAGAAATAAAGGGACGGGATAAACGAGGAAAAGGAAATGTGGCGAGAAGGAATTGAGCTGGATAAAAAATGATGAGGGAGGATGGAGAGAAGGGGAAGGGTAGAGGATGTGATTCGAGAGTCTTGGACAGCCAGGGAAGAATGGATGGAGAACAGACAGCAAGTGAAGAGGAAGGAGGATTAAGGAGGAGAGAGGGTAACAGGGAGTAAAGAGGAAGACCCAGATGGGAGCAGGAGTGAAGGGGCCATTTGGGAACAAGGGGAGAGAAGCTGAGAGGAGATGGGGACTGTAATAATATATATTCTAAGAAAAATATTATGTTAAGAGCATAATAACTCATTATAGTAATTGCAAGAACTATTCTGCCAGTAATATTAGTTACATTAGAAACATGGAACCTAAGAACAGTTCTGGCCATTTGGCCGTTTGTGCCTACTTTCCTATTCAATAGGATCACAGCTGACCTTCTGTTGCAATGCCATATTCTCAATTTCTCCCATACTCCTAGATGCCCTTAAAATCTAGAAATTTATCCACCTTTTACTTGAATACATTTATGAATTAATGTTAACGAAAATGTAGTGATTTTATTGCCACTACAGCGAGCCTTATTTGGTGCTCATGCTTCAACTTCACTCCTTGTTGGTTGATTTCCGCTCATTTAAGTTGAGCACATGAAAGGTTTGTAAATATTTGCACTTGATGCGGTTTGAGCTGTGTGTGATTACATTTTAGGGTGATTGATTTCAGTAGATCACTTTTAGATATAAACATTTAGATATAAACTGAAAGAACATTTTGGAATACTGATCATTGTGTACGAGTGCAAACAAACACTGCTGAATACAGAATTATGTCAAAATGTTCTGTCAGCAACTTTTTCATTGTTTAGATAAGTCACTAGAGTCTAAGAGAAACTAAGGTTTAACAACTACTATTATACAAATCTGCCTGAAAATGGGTTTTTGCTTTATAAGAACAAGTTTCTTTTCGGTCTTCTATTTAATTTCATTCCGTTAAGTTCCGATCTCGGACGAAATTCCACAGGGAGTTTCTGAACTCTAGGACTGACCCTGCGATCATCTACAGATCAAAAGGGCACATTCATTTGGGTTGGCAGTGAGAAGTTCCAGTGTTGTGGGGGCACATTTCATTCACTGCCAACACCCCTGAGGCTGCAGACCACAATGATTGGTACCGTTTGCCAGTCTCCACCCATAAGATCTGCCTTTTTTTTGGGAATGTCAGGTAAAATCTATTAAAACATCCAGGCGTTCCAATTGCAATCCCCACTCCTGACATTCTGCAGACCTATGATCACTCTGTGCTTGCTATTTCTAATCTATTTAATGAATAACACACTGTGATGTGAGGAGGCGCACGTTAGCCACACTCCACAGACTCTCTCTTCTATTTCAGCTCTAACCAGCTGCCTTTAATCATCATTATTGATGGCTTCAAAATGGATAAATATTTTCTGTCCTGCTTTTATTCCTGGAAGCTGTCAGTTTCACAGGCATCCAACCATTTCTATTTGCCTAATATATAAACCACATGTCTCAAACAAGTGGCGCAAGCCTGTCTCTAGTGTGAAGTTAGTTCTGTGCGATTATCTCCCTTGACCCAGGAATTATTTAGCAGTTTTATAGCCATTTTTATACTAATACACTTTAGTCCAGATTTTAAGTCTGTGAGCCAGCTCCTGCCATTTAAACTGCTAGCTATATTTTCGCTGCGTGGTTTGCAGTACTTCAAGAAGGTAGTTCAACATCAGTTACTCCTGGCTGGTGACACCTAGAGTATAAGAAAAAAGTAACAGTTCTTTTCACTGAACAACAGATTTGAAGATTCATGAAAATCTGATTAATTCAACATGAAACATCAGTACATAGCCTGTTAAAGACGGTTTATGATAGACAATCTATCTGCATCCCCTTTTGTGTAGGCAGTTTAATCCTTTTTAAATATACCATTGAGAAGTGCATTAATGCCTTTCAATGTTCCACCCTAACTTTAATCACTCATCAGCATTGCTTCACTGCTTCTTTAATAAAACTTTCTGCATTTTAAACATTTTTATTGCTATAACTGCTTGCTTTAAGGATTATGCCACTTCATCACGTTTCTTCCATTTTGTGATCTTTATAATTATTGGGACTTACACTGTTTCTGTCATGAATTTTCAATCTTTTGTTTTTATTGCTATTAAATATGTTGAGACTAAAATCCTGCAGATGCTGGAATCCAAAAGAGACAAGCAGGGGGCTAAGAAAACACAGCAAGCTAGGCAGCATCAAGAGGTGGAGAAGTCAACATTTCGGGTGTATCCCTTCAGGATATATTGGATCCTTCTTCAGGATATATTGAATTCATGTCTCTTTATTCTCTTCTCACCTCTTGGATTTTTTTTTTACATTAAACAATATGAAGTTCAATAATTGCTAGGAACCTCAAATCTGACATTTCACACCCTGTTGCCATGAACTTCAATTTTTAGCTCATGAATTGTTTCCCTTGGTACCATTTTAAAGCAAACTAAACTATGCTTATTGAATATTTCTAATATAAACAATAATAGCTTACATTTATGGACATGCTTAAGACTATAACACATAGGAATAGGCCAGTGAATCCATGTAGGTTACTCCACCATTCAGTGAGATCAAGGTGGATCTTAAATTCTCAATCCCATTTTCCTGCCTATTCTCCATAACCATTGATTCCCTTACTGATTAAAAATTTGTCAACTCAGCTTTGAATAAATTTAACCACAGAGCCACAATAGCCCTCCAGAGATGAAGAATTCCACAGATTCAATACAGCCTGAGAAGAAATTCCCCTTCATCTTTGTCTTAAGTGAGCAGCTCCTTATTCTCAGATTATCTTCTCCCATCCTAGACTGTGCCACAAGGGGAAACCACCATTCCGTACACACCCAATGAAATCCCATAAGAATCTTTAACATTTCAATAAGGTCACGTCTCATTTCTCTAAACTCCAATGAGTACAGGCTTATGCTACTCAAACTCTCCACACAAGACAAACCTTGCATATCTGGTATCAGACTAATGAACCTGCTCTGGACTGTTCCAATGCCAATGTATCTCTCTTTAGGTAAGGAGCCCAAAATAGTTCACGGTATTTGGGTTGTTGTCTCACTAGCGCCTTGTATGGTTCTAGCAAAACCTCGCTACTTTTATACATGACTCCCTTTGAAATAAAGGCCAACATTTCATTTATCTTCCCTGTTACATGCTGAACATAGATGGTACCTTTTTGTGATTCTTGGATGATAACTCCCAAATCCTTCTGGTCTGTAGCTTTATACAGTCTTTCTCCATTTAAATAATATTCATCTCTCTTATGCTTTTTGTCAAAGTCCATGACCTCACATTTTCCTCACAGTTCTGCCAACTTGCTTAACCTGTCTATATTACTCTGTAGACTCTTTTTGTGAACTTCACCACTTGTGTTTCTTTCTATTTTTGTGTCATCTGCAAACTTGGCTATAGTACATTTACTTTCCTTATCCAAGTCATTAATACACACTGTAATTAATTGTGGCCATTGATCCATGTAGCACTCCACTGGTCACAGGTTGCCATCTTGTAAATGCCCCCCTTTTCCCAACTCTCTGTCTTCTAATACTTAGTTAATCCTTTATCCATGCTAATATATTACTTTCAACACCTAATCTATCGTATGTGATCAACACCATCTGAAAATCCAAATATATTACATCAACTGCTTCTCTTTTATCTATCCCAATTGTTACTCTTTTAACTTATTTCTATATTTTACCTAAGATTTTGTACCTAGGTACCTTGCATCTGTGAATGGTGACATTGTGAACCTTTCACTATACTCTTGTATCCCTGCACTTGAGTACACATTACAATAAGACCTAATTTTAAATTCTAAAATTATAAATGCTAATTCCTCAAAGGACGCACATAAACCTTTTAGGCCTGGTTTCCCATTCATATTGCCAATAACATTTTCCCAATTACAGACATTAAACTAAGAGGTAAATACATTGTCTTTTTTGCCTCCTTTCCTTTTCAAATAAATGTATTACATTGTCAGTTTTCCAATCCTCTAGGCGATCACTAGAATCTAAGGATTTGTGGAAGATTTCTACCAATGCCTCAACTATCTCTGTAGCTGCTTCCTTTAATATCCCCAGGTGCATCTCATCATGCCTAGTGGATCTATCAATCTTTAGCCCTAATTGTTTATCTCTCACTCTTTCCTTAGTGATTGTCCTTGTCTTTATTTCCTCTTCTCTTTTACTCCTCAGTTATTTGATCATTTTGGCATGTTTTTAGTGTTTTCCACTCTGAACAGCATTGCAAAGCATTTATTCAACTCCCTTGCCATTTCCCAGTTCCTGTTATTATTTCTCCAGTCTCATTCTTAAAGGGGCCTGTGTTCACTTTGGCTTCTCTTTTCCTTTTTTTAATGCAGGTAAAGAAGCTCTTGCTGTCCATCTTGATATTATTTGCAAGTTTACCTTCAAAGTTTATTTTCTCTCTCTTTATTATATTTTTGATTATCTTTTTAAGACTTTCCCAAATCTTTTGGCTTACTTCTAGTCTTTGCCACATGTATGATCTTTTTCTTTCAGTTTGATGCAGTTCTTACATTTTCTGGTTACCCCCAGTTTGCTTATCCCCTTCCTTGAACTCTTCTTCTTCACTGGAACATATCTTTCTTAATCTTTCAATCCATCTGCCATTGTCCCTCAAATGTCTTTGCTGTTCATCTCCTTCTCTAGTTCACTCCAAACAGCTCTGCCCTCATTGCTTTGTAATGACCCCTATTTAAAATTTGCCACAGTAATTTCTAACAAGTTGCTGGTTCCTATGGGATATTTCACTCTCACAGCATTTATTAAACTCTGCCTCATTACACATTATTATATCCAAAGTAGCCTGATCTCTGGTTAGATCCACAACAAATTGTTCTGGGAGGAGTCTTTAAAGTTATACTGTTAAGGGGGGAGCTCATGATCGAGTCTTATCATCACTAGACAATTAATCCAGAAACTCAACTAATGAGACCCAATTTAATTCCTTCCATGGCAAATGGTGGAAGTTAAATTCAATAAAAAATATCTATAACTAAGAATCTACTGAAGAGCATGATTGTCAGACACACCTGTCTGACTGATTAATGTCCTTCGTGGAAGGAAATTTGCCATGCTGTCCTGATCATGTGACTCCAGATCCACTGCAATGCGGTTGACTCTCAATTGCCCTCTGAAATGACCCAGCAAACCATGAGTTGTATCAATTGTTATGAAGTATCAACAAAGAAATAAAACTCGACAAACCACCTGGCATTGACCTGAGCACTGGAAAAGACAATGACATAAACAGCATTTTTAACCCTACAAGATACTCCTTACTAACATTTGGGGCCTACTGCCAAAATTAGGAGAGCTGTCTCATACACTAGGCAAGCAACAGCCTCACAGTCATACTTACAGAATCATACCTGACAGGCAATGTCCCAGACACTATCATCACCATCTCTGGATATGTCCAGCCCCACTGGCAGGACAGACCCAGAGAGGTGGTGGGACAGTGTATACAGTTGGGAGGGAGTTGCTCTGGGAGTCCTCAACATTGACTCTGCACCCCATGAAGTCTCATGGCTTCAGGTTAAACATGGGCAAGGAAACTTCTCCTGATTACTGCATATCATCCTCCCTCGATTGATGAATCAGTACTCCTCCATGTTGAATAACACTTGAAGGAAGCACTGAGGATGACAAAGGCACAAAATGTACTCTGGGTGGGAGTTCAATGTTCACCATCAAGAGTGGCTCTGCAGTAGCATTACGGATTGAGCTGGTCAGGTCCTAAAGGACTTCGCTGCTAGTGCCAGGTACTGCAAGCATCAGCAAGAGGGAAAACATATCTGACCTCATCCCTATCAATCTGCTGGCTGAGGTAAATTTATCAATAACAGTATTGGTAAGAGTGACCATCACATTGTCCTTGTGAGACAAATTTCTATCTTCACATTGAGAATAGTAAGGTTAGATCACATGGGACCCAGGGAGAGCTAGCCAGTTGGATACAAAATTGCCTTGATGGTAGGAGACAGGGTGTGATAGGAGGGGGTTATTGTTCAAGCTGGAGGCCTGTGACCAGTGGTATGCCACAAGGATCTGTAATGGATCTATTATTGTTCATCATTTTTTTAAAAGATTCAGATGAGAAGATAAGAGGCATGCTTAGTAAGTTTGCAGATGATACCAAAACGAATGGTATCGTAGATAGTGAAGATGGAGAAAGTGAGGTCTGCAGGTGCTGGAGATCAGAGCTGAAAATGTGTTGCTGGAAAAGCGCAGCAGGTCAGGCAGCATCCAGGGAACAGGAGAATCGACGTTTTGGGCATAAGCCCTTCTTCAGGAATCCTTTGTAGAGGGAGGAAGAGAGCTTCTTCAAGGCAGGCCTTCTTCTTTCCTGAAGAAGGGCTTATGCCCGAAACGTCGATTCTCCTGTTCCCTGAATGCTACCTGACCTGCTGCGCTTTTCCAGCAACACATTTTCAGCTCTAGATAGTGAAGATGGTTATTTAAGAATGCAACTGAATCTTGATCAACTGGGTCAGTGGGCTGAGGAATGGTAGGTGGAGTTTAATTCAGGTAAATGTGAGGTGTTGCATTTTGGTAAGACGAACCAAGGCAGGACTTAGACTGTTAATTGTAGGGCCCTGGGGAGTGTTGATGGACACAGAGACTTAGGGGTGCAGGTGCATAATTCCTTGACAAGATGGTGAAGTAGACATTTGGTATGCTTGTTTTCATCGGTCAGAGTATTGAGTACAGGAGTTGGGATGGCTATACAAGATACTGGTAAGGCCACATTTGGGGTATTGCATACAATTCTGGTTGCCTTGCTATGGGAAGAATTTATTAAACTGAAAAGGGTGCAGAAAAGATTGATACGGATATTACCAAAACTGGAAGGTTTGAGTTATAAGGAGAAGAGCAAGGTTTTGAATGTGAGTAAATTTATGCACTACCTACAAGCTACCTTTTATCTCATCCTGCTCATTTTTTAAAAAATGCTTTCTTTATCCTTCATTTTGTTTATTCCACATTGTTTTTAATGTACATTTGGTAATAATACCTCCGGCTTGTTTTTTTGAGTCAGTCCGAAGCAGCCCGAATGATAAAGGACCAACCCACTACCAAAAAAACAGCCAGTCTTCTCACCGGGAGATACCTGCTTTAATTTAGTTGTCTTATTTCCCCTTTTTGATCCTCTAATCTTTATGCATCTGACTCTAACCTTTAACTTGTTGCAGGTGACATGAGTTATTTTACTTATAAATTATTGTATAGTGTATACATGCATTGAAAGAGACTTCAATAACATATAAATTTCATTGTGCTTAAGCTGTGTGTTTCACATTAACTTAATAAGACTATTTTAGCATCAACATAAGTTTATACTCATTAGATTATGTGAAGCTCGGCTTACCAGTAAAGCTTGGATGAATTGACTCTTTGTAAAACTATAGTGAATTCCTACTGATTAGCTCTTTAATGTGCTTATACTTAACCTGATTGATTGTATTGTACTATATTAAATTAAAGGACACTTAATATATGTTTATTCATTGCATATGTCTCCTGTTCAGGTGTCACAGGCAAATGTGGTACACCATCACCACCCTCCCAGTCCTTTTCCAGCCGATAGCCATGTGGGAATAATATGCATGAGGAAGTATAACGTTTGAAAGCATTAACGATTTTTCTTGTGCTTGCTTGTAAGTCAGTCTTTAAGGAATAGTAACCCTCATCCTCTAAAAGACCACTTACATTAGAGTGCTGACCAATTTCATGCTACTTGTTTGTATCATTCAATTATTTTGATCTGTTATGTCATGAAGACCAGAGAGCTCTGTTAACAAAATCTAGAAAGGATAAAATTGAAACCATATAGTACACTCACAAAATACATAGAAATGTAAATAACTGAAGGCAAATAATAGCCCTATCAAGAGAACATGACTGATTTTCTGTGAAATTAATTCTTAACATGCATTGACACATTCTGTTGAGCTGACTTTTCATGTAAAGCACAATGCACAGTGAATTATCTGTTAGCTACATTTTAGTAATGAAATCATACAATGGCATACACAGAGTTTAGCCCTAATTGTAGCCTCGACATACTAGAAGATTAGGATGAATTCAAAAAGGTACATTAAGTATATTAAAGGAAAAAGAATAACTAGAGAAAGAATAGGGCCCCTCAAGGACTAAAGTGGATGTGTGTGTAGAACCGCAGGAGATGGGTGAAGTTCTCAATGAATATTTCTCCTCTGTGTTTACCATGGAGAAAGACATGAAGATTTGGAAATTTGCGGAAGTTAGTGGTGATATCTTGGGGGCAGTCCATATCGCAGTAAAGGAGGTGTTGGATGCATTAGAATGTATGAAGGTAGATAAATCTCCTGGTCCTGACCAGATTTTTTCAAGAACACTGCAAGAGGTTAGTGAAGAAATTGCAGGGGTCCTGACTGACATTTTTGCATTAGCCACAGGTGAGGTCCTGGAAGACTGGAGGGTAGCGAATGTTGTGCCATTATTTAAGAAGGGCTGTAAAGAAAAGCCGGGAGACTACAGATCAGTAAGCTTAACATCTGTGGTGGCTAAGTTACTTGAGAAGATTCAGAGGGATAAGATATACATGCATTTGGAAGGACAGGGTTTGATTAGGAGTAGTCAGCATGGTTTTGTGAGTGGGAGTTCGTGCCTCACAAATGTGTTAGAGTTCTTAGATGAAATGACCAGGAATGTTGACGAGGCCACGATGGTAGATGTAGTCTATATGGATTTCAGTAGACTGCATAGAATCGAGGGAGAGCTAGCAAATTGGATACAAAACTGGCTAGATGGTAGGAAGAAGAGAGTAATAGTGAAAGGATGATTTTTGGACTGGAGGCCTGTGGAGTGTCTCAGGGTGCTGGGCGCGTTGCTGTTTGTTATCTATAGCAATGTTTTGGATGAGAATGTACCAGGCATGATTAGTAAGTTTGCTGATGACACTAGAATCGGTGGTATCGTGGACATTGAAACTGGTTATCAGAAATTGCAGCAGGACTTGATCAGCTAAGGAAGTGGGCCGAGAAATGGCAAATGGAGTTTAATATAGAGAAGTGTGAGGTCTTGCATTTTATAAAGTCAAATCAAGATAGGAGTTTCATGGTGAATGGTGGGGCCTTAAGAAGTGCAGTGGAACCGAGGGACCTTGGAGTTCAGGTGCACAGTTCTCTGAAAATAGAGTCATAGGTAGACAGGGCAGTGAAGACAGGTTTTGGCAGACTGGCCTTCATCAGTCAGGGCATTGAGTATATAAGTTGGAAGTTATGTTACAGTTATACAGGATGGTGGTGAGGCCACAAATGGAGTATTGTGTTCAGTTTTGGTCACCTTGTTATAGGATGGATGTTATTAAACTAGAAAGAGTGCAGAAGAAATTTACAAGGATGTTGCCTGGACTTAATGATCTGAGTTATAGGGAGAGGTTGGGCAAGCTAGGAGTTTTTCTTTAGAGTGTAGGAGTCTGATGGGGGGGCTTTGTCGAGGTGTACAAGATCCTGAAAGTCATGGGTAGGGTGAAAGCACTCAGCGTTTTTCCCAGGGTTGGGGAATTGAGGACTAGAGGGCATCGGTTTAAGGTTAGAGGGGAAAGAATAAAAGGGAACCTGAGGGGCAACCTTTTTTATGCAGATGGTGGTACGCATATGGAACGAGCTGCCAGCAGAAGTGGTTGAGGCGAGTACATTAATAACATCTAAAAGGCATTTGGACAAATACATGGATAGGAAAGGTTTAGATTTTAGATTACATTACAGTGTGGAAACAGGCCCTTCGGCCCAACAAGTCCACACCGACCCGCCGAAGTGCAACCCACCCATACTCCTACATTTACCCCTTACTTAACACTACGGGCAATTTAGCATGGCCAATTCACCTGACCTGCACATCTCTGGACTGGGGGAGGAAACCCATGCAGGCACGGGAAGAACGTGCAAACTCCACACAGTCAGTCGCCTGAGGTGGGAATTGAACCCGGGTCTCTGGCGCTGTGAGGCAACAGTGCTAACCACTGTGCCACCATGCCGCCCACACGGTAGAAGGATATGGGCCACGTGCAGGGAAATGGGATCAGTTGTGGGCAGACATTTTGGTCGGCATGGATCAGTTTGGGCCAAAGGACTTGCCTCCATGCTATGGGATTCTATGACTTTACGATATTCATTCCATACACATTGTGCTAATCACAAGTACCTTGATGGAAATTGTAGTCTACTTGGCTCCAAAGGAAACTTGGTGCTACATCAACGAATAAAGTAGAATATTGAATAAAAACGATTTCCCAGAATCTCTTTAAATGTTCTTGAATTTTACATAAGGCCCATTGTACTATAATTTACTATGTTTTTTTTCAGTGCATTGATGAAATTTCATTTCGGACATTGAAAGTAAATGCAGATTGAATAAAAGGGCAGGGCATGTGAGGAGAAGTAATTTTGACTTCAAAACAATGATAAAAAATTGAAACAAAGCTAACCATCATTGGCAGACATTACCTGAGGTGGTTGAGCCTGCAGTACACAAATATAAGGACAATTATTTATAATGCTACTTGCAAACCAATGTCCTAATGATTGAACTGGTCCTGCAGGGAAACTTGTAGGTGCTCTACACTGATAAACAATCTCAAAAATCTTAGGCTACTTGGACAAGAAACAATTCAAAAATTAAACTATCTAATGCATTACTTTGGTTGGTAAATTCTACCAGTCCATTGGGAATCTCAAAGCCTTGGGTATCACCAACCAACAGTTACGTTCTCTGTATTGTTTTGGACCAGGCCAGACCCCCTGAAAACATTTCAAGAAGGTAGCTCAGACCCCAACGTTTCTAGTTGTTTTAAGCAGGTGTATAGTGGATATTCCAGGAGTGATGCAGCTGGCCCAACCACTCAGTTTTAAGCAAAGCAGAATTTATTTACAGACTACTGAATGAAACACAAACAAAAGAGAACTTAACCTATCTGAAAACCCAATTGGCTCTACTACAACTTAATGGTGCTGTTCCAAAAACTTGCAACATCCCAGAAACACCCAATGACAAAAAAGATAAAATCAAACTCAGGTTTTTATAGGAAAGATGTCAGAGACAGTCAGCCAGAAAGCCTCTGTTGAGTCCAGGAACTTTCTCCCCAGCTAAAACTTGATCAGCAGCTTCAAACAGACTGCTTGTTGTTGGAAATGGATAAGGACACTAGGCAGGACAGTGAATGAGTTGACTGGGATTTGGAGGCCATGAGGGAGTACAAGCAGTGGTAACAGTTTGTGAGGGGGATTGGTGCATCCAATGCATGCAGCACACTCTCACATGTGAGGCCTTGAAGCAGACAATAATTGGCCACTTTGTGTCCTTGAATGGTTTAGCAGGTTCCATTCAGGTTAGGTTCAGGGTAGGATGTGAAAAGGGAGTGGCCCCACCCCAGTTGAAAATACGTCCTACAGGAAGCCATAAATTCCAACCTTAATTGCTTGCCTTATCTCCACCAGAAGCACTGTTCTGAACATTGACCATTCATCCACTGAAGTAATGGCTTTGATTGTAGTTGGGAGGTAGGGACAGGAATAATTCCTATCACCCTCTGTGTTTAATCCAACTAGCTCAAAGTTATTCTACTAAATCCTTCGCATCATGATGGGTGGTCGCATTCCACAAATATGTTGAAACTAATGGGGGATTAATGATTTGTGAGACCCAGCAAGTCCTTGAAAGACCCAGGTGCGCATACTTAACAACTGACAGCAAAAGACCTTCCTTACAATGACATGAAATTATTGGGCTTTGACTTTAGAATCGTAAGTGAGCTTTCACCTTTTATTGGCGAATTGTCTCGGGCATGAATAGTATATAATGGTGGCTGGGAGTGTGATGGCTTAGAGGTGGGATCTTGATTTTTTAATAACCAATCTTGAATTTACCCACCTTTTAATCACATGCCGTGTTCCTTATCTATGGCATATATATTCCACAGAATCTTAAAATCAGCATTGTTACTGTTTCTCAATCCTTCTGTTTTCCAGTGAAAACATGCTCGACTTGGAAAATCAGTCCTCCTAATTCGATGCCTCAATGTTTTTCTTTTGTATTTTTTTCAATTGCTTCAATATATTATTTGTAATTTGGCAGGCAGAATAGGGTACACTGCTCTAAGTGTCACCTGATAATGATTTGTAAAGTGACAGGATTACCTCACTATTTTGGCCCAATACTGTCGTTTTAGTGAATCCCAACATCTGATTTGATTTACTCACATTCTTGCAATAGCATTGTGATATTAATCAAGATGTTGCAATCTCTTTCATTTTCCATGCGATTTTCTTTCCATTTAATCCCCTTTCTTTATTCTGCATGCCAATCCTCCATTTTTCCATTGGATTTTACCTGCTACTTGTTTTCTTATCACTTTATTTAAATCAGTTCAAATAGGCAAACACTCCTGTATTTGTTCTCAGTTCTGGATGATTTCCACCTCCTTCTACCACGCAGTATCACTTGTAATAGTATGCCTGTTTATGAAAGTATTAAACAACAGTCTTGCACTAGACTCCTGTGGGACCCCATTGGTAACATTGCCTGAGGCTAATCTGAATATATCCATCAGGTTCCAAGTATTATTAAAACCAAAAGAACTATGGTTGCTGTAAATCAGAAACAAAACAGAAATTGCTGGAAAAGCTCAGCAGGTCTGACAGGATCTGTGGAGAGAAATCAGAGTTTATGTTTCGGATCAAGTGACCCTCCCTCTGAACCGAAACGTTAACTCTGATTTCTCTCCACAGATGTCTCCAGTCCTGTTGAACTTTTCCAGTAATTTCTGTGTTTATTTCTAAGTGTTATTAAACTCTTCAGTAGGGAGCGTGCGTGTGGATAGGGCACATTGTCAGCTATTAAATGGCTCAGCAATGCCTTCTAAGAACAACTTTCACAAACCACAATCTGATTGTCTTTAAAATAAGTCATCAAGAAAGGATCATCTGAAGATCGATTATAGTCTCTGTGCAGTGCTATTACAAACTCAAATATTCTTTCCTGAGCCCTAGCAATATGGGACAGCAGTAACATGTTCGAATTGCGAGTGTCCATGGCAAAAGCGCTGGAAAATGTGATGTGTAATGTCACTTAGGAATGTTGCTCCTTTATAGTAAGCCTGCCAGTGTTATCTTGGCACTTGTAAGATCTACTGGAGGTCATCCAAAAGATAGTAATTGCTGCAAAAAAGGGCAGGGATCTTTTGGAATGGGAACCTGTTCAACATTTCTTCTCCTTATACCAATGGAATAAGTACACAATGGACAATAATTTGGACCTTTAGAGAAGATTTTGTGAAACTATCTTCCTTTCATGAGCTCATCCTAACTCCCTAAATGATAATTTTTTAAAATTCCAGACATGTTGGAGGCCGAACCCAAGCATCGGTTTTCTAACATGGAATAGAGTTGATTCCTTCATTTTGATGCTAGCAGTGGATCAACAAAAGAATTTTTAAGTGCCTTATCTATTCTGGATATCGCTAATTCTTTTGTGTGTTATAATTTGATCTATTTAAAATTCTAGGAAATTACTCAATGTACCTGTAAAATAATTTGTTATATCCACAAATAAATTTAGTATATCCAAATATTATTAAGCACATCCCTAAATTTGTTCTGTATATTGTGATGTAAGGTGGTGATTTGCATATTTTGGTGATTAAGAATTAAATGATTAACATATAGGTATTTCTGCAGCCATTGTGGTTTCTTTTAAAATGGAAGTAGGGAGAGATTTCTCAGAGGGTAATGCATTTTGTTTTTTGTTGGTTGAGTTTTATGAACAAACAGAAAAAATGGTTGTGCATTAGGTGTCAGGTAGAAGGATCCAGAAATTGTGGTTTTTAGCTGAGGCAACATGTCCTGAGCTTGAGAAAAAACTTTTCAGTTTGGGGCTTGCAGAAGGCTATGCTGCAGCTAAATGTGTAAAGCTGATCTCCTGGAGAATGGAGATAGATTAAAACTGTTAAGAAATAGATTCACTGACTGCAAAGAGTTTCATTCAAACATTTCAGATCAGATGTGCTTGGTTAAAGCATTGAGGTTGAGGAAGTCTTAAACTCAGTTGTATGAAGGCTCAAGGAAGAGGCTGTCAGATTCCCAAGAGTAGGAAATAAAGAGTGTTTTGGTAAGTTCTATGGATGTGTTAGAGAAGGGAATTTTCTCTGTTACGAGTACAATAAAGGAGAGCCATATGGATTAATTTGATTGTATTTCACCACATCGCAAAATCTTTAAATTTGTGTTATTAATATACACTTTGGTTTATTTTAGTTTTTCTCATTTCATTGGCATAGTGGATCTTTGGATTTTTGTTAACACTGAGTCTGCAGCATTGCATGTTTATATTTCAGTGAAAGGCCACCTGGTATTAAGCATAACAATAGAATTTAGGGTGTAGATTTGCTCGCTGAGCTGTAGGTTTGATATCCAGACTTCACTTGGAGGTCTCCACTGATGATGTTACCTAGCCAGGTAATGAAACGTCTGGATATCAAACCTACAGCTCAGCGAGCAAACCTACACCCTAAACTTCAACCTGAGCTACAAACCTTCACAAACCTTGCAATAACAATAGAATCTAGGCTATTAAACTTAGGATTTTAGTCTGGGATCTGACTTGTCCACTGGTAACAACAGCTAGAACACAACAATATTAATAAATGCAATCTTCAAATGTATTTAACCTATCCATAACATTTAATAGTATCTTTCCTTATTTTCATGTAATAACACTTAAAATACCAGGATTAATACTAACCTGAGTATCCCAAAAATTTTCTGGTTGTTATGTATCAGTGATCCGAAAATCTGTTAATTATTTTCTGGTCTGTGCAGTTCAGGCACACATGCTCAGATTACAGTACAAGGCGATATACAAGCCTGTTCTCTACATTGGATACAATAGATAAAACAATGATGATGATTCAGTAAATAAATATATGATTATGGATGTGATGTGCATCAATTAAAGATGCACATACAGGTGTAGGGTATTGATTGGATGCAGGCTGTGGGATGTGGGGAATGTTTGTTAGGTCTAGCTACTTACTGGATTAGTGGTGCTGGAAGAGCACAACAGTTCAGGCAGCATCCAAGGAGCAGCGAAATTGGCAAAAGCCCTTCATCATGAATCCCGAAACGTCGATTTCGCTGCTCCTTGGATGCTGCCGGAACTGCCGTGCTCTTCCAGCACCACTAATCCAGAATCTGGTTTCCAGCATCTGCAATCATTGTTTTTACCTAGCTACTTACTGCTCTTTCACAGTTATCTCCACTCCTAGGTGTCAATGGACAGGCATGAAAGGCATGGTGTTTTCTTGAGGCCATCTATGATTGTGGGCACCACAGGGGTTGAAGCACAATTTAGAGTCATAGAGTCATAGAGATGTACAGCATGGAAGCAGACCCTTCAGTCCAACCCGTCCATGCTGACCAGATATCCCAATCCAATCTAGTCCCAGCTGCCAGCACTCGGTCCATATCCCTCCAAACCCTTCCTATTCATATACCCATCCAAATGCCTCTTAAATGTTGCAATTGTACCAGCCTCCACCACTTCCTCTGGCAGCTCATTCCATACACGTACCACTCTCTGCATGAAGAAGTTGCCCCTTAGGTCTCTTTTATATCTTTCCCCTCTCACTCTAAACCTATGCCCTCTATTCTGGACTCCCTGACCCCAAGTAAAAGACATTGTCTATTTATCCTATCCATGCCCCTCATGATTTTGTGAACCTCTATTTTGTCAACCTCCGACACTCCAGGGAAAACAGCCCCAGCCTGTTCAGCCTCTCCCTATAGCTCAAATGCTCCATCCTTGGCAACATCTTCGTAAATCTTTTCTAAACCCTTTCAAGTTTCACAACATCTTTCCAATAGAAAGGAGACCAGAATTGCATGCAATATTCCAACAGTGGCCTGACCAATGTCCTGTACAGCTGCAACATGACCTCCCAACTCCTGTACTCAATACTCTGACTAATAAAGGAAAGCATATCAAATGCCTTTTTCACTATCCTATTGCCCTGCGACTCCACTTTCAAGGAGCTATGAACCTGCACTCCAAGGTCTCTTTGTTCAGCAACACTCCCTAGGACCATATCATTAAGTGTATAATTCCTGCTAGGATTTGCTTTCCCAAAATGCAGCACCTCGCAATTATCTGAATTAAACTCCATCTGCCACTTCTCAGTCCATTGGCCCATCTGGTCAAGATCCTGTTGTAATCTGAGGTAACCTTCTTCGTTGTAGACTACACCTCCAATTTTGGTGTCATCTGCAAACTTACTAACTGTACCACTTATGCTCGCATCCAAATCATTTATGCAAATGATAGAAGATAGAGGACCCAGCACCGATTCTTGTGGCACTCCACTGGCCAAAGGTCTCCAGTTTGAAAAACAACCCTCCACCACCACCCTCTGTCTTCTACCATTGAGCTAGTTCTGTATACAAATGGCTAGTTCTCCCTGTATTCTGTGAGATCTAACCTTGCTAATCAGTCTCCCATGGGGAATCTTGTTGAATGCCTTACTGAAGTCCATATAGATCACATCTACTGCTCTGCCCTCATCAATCTTCTTTGTTACTTCTTCAAAAAACTCAATCAAGTTTGTGAGACATTCTCCCCCCAAAATGACCTAATTTAAATTCAAGTTTCTTTTGAGCCTTTTTTTTGTTACAATCATCTTTGAGAGGCTGCCACTTACTAATTCAGTTTTAAAATACTATCATGAGGTACTTGTTCTCTGCTAGGGTCACTGGGTGAAAATGTTTTGGATTGGTCAGTGGCAGATGGACTCCCTGTTGGAGCAACTTAGGTTTTATGCCTGGAACACCATCAAACTTCTCCATTTGGGATAGAGCAGGGTCAGGAATGGATGTCACAGGTTCCAGGGTTTAGATCTTTCATTAAGATTAGGAATTGCAGTAAAAGCAGTAAAAAGAGGGGGAGTTGTGGCTTTGTTAGTCAAGGGCAGTATAACTGTGGCTGTAAGAACTTTTGATGAGGACACGTCTACTGAGGTGATATGGGCTGAAGTTAGAAACAGGAGAGGGGAGGTCACACTGCTGGGACTTTTTTTATAGGCCTCCACAAAGTTCCAGGGCTGTGGAGGAGAGGATTGGCAAAACAATTCTGGGCAGGAGTGAAAGGAATAGGGTGGTCATCATAGGGTCTTTGACTTCTCCAACATTGACTGGAAATGAAATAACTCAAGTATATTGGATGGATGAGTTTTTGTTCAATGTGTGCAGGAGGGTTTCCTGACGCAGTATGTCGAAGGGCCGACAAGAAGGGAGAAAACACTGGATATGCTGTTTGGTAATGAACCAGGCCAGGTGTTTGATTTAAAGGTAGGTGAACACTTTGGAGAGAGTGACCATAATTTGGTTACATTTAGTTTAGCGATGGAAAGGGATAGGTACATGCCACAGGGCAAGAGTTATAGATGGGGCAAGGGCAATTAGAAAGCAATTAGACAAGACTTAGGGGACATAGAATGGGATAGCAAAATGCAGGGGTTGGGGATAATCAAAATTTGGAGCTGGTTTAAGAAACAGATATTGTGTGTCCTTGATAGGTATGTCTTTTTCAAGCAGGGATGAAGTGATGAGGTAAGGGAACTGTGGTTTACTAAAGAAATTGTATCTCTTGTTAAGTGGAAGAAAGTGATGTTGAGACAAGATGGATCAGATGAGGCGATGGAGAGTTACAGATTAGCTTAGAGAGTTAAGAAGAGCAAGGAGGGGGCATGAACAGTCTTTAGCAAATAGAATAAAGGAGAACCGTAAAGCTTTCTATACGTATGTGAGGAATAAAAAGATGACTATGGCCAGAATAAGGCCAGTCAAAGACAGCAGTGGGAAGTAGTGTGTGGACCCTGTGGAGATTGGAGAGGTGCTAAACAAACATTTGTCATTGGTTTTCACCCAGGAAAAGGACAATATTGTAGAGGAGAAGACTGAGATATGGGCTATTAGACTTGAAAGGATTGACGTTAGTAAGGAGGAGATGTTATCAATTCTAGAATGTGCGAAAGTAGATAAGTTCCCTGGGCCAGATGGGATTTATCCGAGGATTCTCTGGGAAGCTAGGGAGGAGAAAGTAGAGCTTTTGGCATTGATCTTTGAGTCGTCATTGTCTACACATTTAGTGCCAGAGGACTGGAGGATTGCAAATATTGTGCCATTGTTCAAGAAGGGCAGTAGAGATGACCCAGGTAATTATAGACCAGTGAGCCTTACGTCTGTTGTAGGAAAAGTTTGGGAAAGGATTATAAGTGATAGGATTTATAATCATCTAGAAAATAACAATTTGATTGGAGATAGTCACTATGGTTTTGTCAAGTGCAGGTCGTGTCTCACAAACCTCATTGAGTTTTTTGAGAAGGTGACCAAGCATGTAGATGAGGGTAGGGCAGTTGACGTGGTGTACATGGACTTCAGTAAAGCTTTTGATAAGGATCCGCATGGTAGGCTGTTGGAGAAAATGTTGGAGGCATGGAATTGAGGGTGATTTAGCAATTTGGATTAGAAACTGGCTTTCTGTAAGAAGGCAATGAGTGGTGGTTGATGGAAGATATTCAGCCTGGAGGCCGATTACTAGTGGTGTACCACAAGGATCTGTTTTGGGACCACGGCTGTTTGTCATTTTTATAAATGATTTGGACACAGGCATAGGTGGATGGGTTAGTAAGTTTGCAAATGACACTAAAGTCAGTGTAGTGGTGGACAATATGGAAGAATGTTGCAGGTTACAGGGGGTTTTGGGTAAATGGCAGAATTGGGCTGAGAGGTGGCAAATGGAGTTCAATGCAGATAAATGTGAGATGATTTACTTTGGGAAGAATAACAAGAAGGCAGAATACTGGGTCAATGGAAAGATTCTTGGTAGTGTGGATGTGAGAGGGATCTTCGTGTACATAGATCCCTGACAGTTGCCACCCAGGTTGATAGCGCTGTTAAGAAGGCACGCGGTATGTTTAGTTTTATTGGTAGAGGGATTGACTTCCGGAGCCACGATGTCGTGCTGCACTTATACAAAATGCTCATGTGGCCTCACTTGGAATATTGTGTACATTTCTGGTCGCCCCATTACAGGAAGGATGTGGAAACATTGGAAAAGGTGCAAAAGAGATTTACCAGGATGTTGCCTGGTCTGGAGCGAAGGTCTTATGAGGAAAGGCTGAGGGACTTTGGTCTGTTCTCATTGGAGAGAAGAAGGCTAAGAGGGGTTTAATAGAGACATACAAGATGATCAGATAGGGTGGACAGTGAGAGTTTTTTTCCTAGGATGATGGCGTCAGCTTGTACAAGGGGGCATAGCTGCAAATCGAGGGGTAATAGATTTAAGGCAGTTATCAGAGGCAGGTTTTTTACTTAGAGAGTGGTAAGGGCATGGAATGCCCTGCTTGCCAACATAACTCAGCCACATTAGGGGCATTTCAATAGTCCTTGGATAAGCACATGGATGATGACGAGATAGTGTAGGGGGATGGACTTAGATTAGTTCGCAGGTCAGCGTAAAATTGAAGGCCGAAGGGCCTGTTCTGCACTGTATTGTTCTATATCCTATGTTCTATGTCCTATGCTCTATGTCGGTTGGTCATTTAATTGCCCCCCCCCCATTGTTTGTCATTGAAAATGTGACAATACCAATTGCAATATTGGCTCCGGAAGAATGGGTTTCTGCTGTGGTTCTGAGCTCCCCACTTGGACGGAGTGGCTAGGTGCTGGTCTGCTTCTGACTGCAAACCCAACAAAGTTTGCTTTCCATTGAGCCCTGTCCTCAAAGTATACTTATTCCATTGATTAGACACATGGCCTGAACTGTGACACTCACCTCTTATTCAGAGACAAAAGGGATCTCTGCAACTCTTTGCTGGTCTTTTGCCAGTGTCATATGATGCCATGATGCCAACCACTGCCAAAATGCTCTTGGGTAGATTGCTGAAATCATCCTTTTGTTCTGACTGGTTCTGTGAAGCATACTTGGTCTAAGGTAATGCGGCAGGTAGTCTAATGAGAAGAGGCGTCTGTCTCAACCATGACTTATTTTGTTGCATGATACCAATCAGATACAATCTACGTTAGCCAGAGAGAGACATTGGTATTAAAATCATTGATACATATCCAATAAAGTTCTATCTCCTTCACGATCTTATAATTGTCTGCCATTCCTCTTTCAAGTCCTTACCTCATCATCAGGATTAGGTGGAGCTTAAGCAGTCCTCAGTATTAATCATTTAAGAACCATTACATTATACAACAAACAGGACCTGATCAAATTTTGAACATCAAGTGGGCATGGACTGGTTGAACTGAAGGGTGTGTTTATGTGCCGTATGAGAGAAATTGCTGGAGAAACTCAGTAGGTCTGGCAGCATCTGTAGAGACAGAAACAGAGCCAACATTTCAAGTCCAGTGACCTTTCTTTGGAGGTTTGGAACTTTTCCAAGTATTTGGAACATGGTCAGGGATAGGTTTACAAGGCCGCAAAAGGGCACCAGTGATCAGGATGTTGGTTTGAAATGTGTGTACTTCAGTGCCAGGAGCATCCAGAATAAGGTGGGTGAACTTGCAGCATTAGTTGGTACCTGGGATTTTGATATTGTGGCCATTTCAGAGACATGACTAGCGGAGGGACAGGAATGGTTGTTGCAGATTCCGGGAGTTAGATATTTCAGCAAGAACAGAGAAGATGGTAAAAATGGGGTGGGGTGTGGCAACGTTAATCAGAGGTAATATTATAGTAGCTGAGAGAATATTTGAGGACTCATCCACTGAGGTAGTTTGGGCTGAGGTTAGAAACAGGAAAGGAGAGGTCATCCTGTTGGGAGTTTTCTGTAGGTCTCCAAATTGTTCCAGGGTTGTAGAAGAAAGGATAGCAAAGATGATTCTTGATAGGGGCAAGAGTAACAGGGTAGTTGTTATGGGGGAATTTAACCTCCCCAATACTGACTAGGAATGCTATAGTTCAAGTATTTTGGATGGATCAGTTTATGTTCAATGTGTGGAGGAGGGTTTTCTGATACAGTACATAGACAGGCCAACAAGGGATGATGCCATATTGATTATGAATACTTTTCATCACTATTCACATTGGAAAAGGTCAATGTTAGTGATAATACGGAGGTAACGGCTACAAGATTAGATGAGATTAAGGTTGACAAAGAGGGGGTTTTAGCAATTTTAAAAGATCTGAAAATAGATAAGACCCCTGGGTTGGATGGGATTTATCCTTGGATTCTCTGGGAAACCAGGGAGGATATTGTAGAACCTTTGATTTTGATCTTTATGTCACCACTGTTGACAGGAGTAGTGCCAGAAGACTGGAGGACAGCAAATGTTGTTCCCTTGTTTAAGAAGGGTAGTCAGGACAACCCTGGTAATTATAGGCCAGGGAGCCTTACTTCGGTTGTGGGTAAGGTGTTGGAAAAGGTTATAAGAGATAGAATTTAAAATCATCAGGAAAGGAATAATTTGATTAGGGATAATCAACACGGTTTTGTGAAGAATGGGTCATGCCTAACTAATCTTATTGAGTTCTTTGAGAAAGTGACAAAATAGGTGGATGAGGATAAAGCGGTTGATGTGACGTGTATGGACTTCAGTGAGGCGTTTGATAAAGTTACATACGGTAGGCAATTGCATAAAATATGGAGTAACAGGATTGAAGGTGATTTAGCGATTTGGATCAGAAATTGGCTAACTGAAATATGACAAAAGGTGTTGATTGATGGGAAGTGTTCATCCTGGAGCTCAGTTAGCAGTGGTGTGCCACAAGGATCTGTTTTGGGACCACTGCTGTTTGTCATTTTCATAAATGATCTGGATGTGGACATAGAAGGATGGGTTAGTAAATTTGCGGATGACACTAAGGTAGGCAGAGTTGTGGATAGTGCCGAAGGATGTTGTGGGTGACAGAGGGACATAATAAGATGCAGAGCTGGGCTGAGAAGTGGCAAATGGAGTTTAATGTGGGAAGGTGTGAGGTGGTTCACTCTGGAAGAAATAACAGGAATGCAGAGTACTGGCCTAATGGTAAAATTCTTGGCAGTGTGGATTAGCAGAGAGTGAAAGTTGCCACTCAGGTTGATATGATTATTAATAAGGCATATGATGTGTTGGCATTTATTGGTAGGGGGATTGAGTGTCGGAGCCACAAGGTCATGCTGCAGCTGCACAAGACACTGGAAAGGCCGCACCTGGAGTATTGCATGCAATTCTGGTCACTGCATTATCGGAAGGATGTGAAAGTTTTGGAAAGGGTTCAGAGGAAATAAACTAGGATGTTGCCTGGTATGGAAGGGAGATTTTACAAGGAAAGGCTGAGGGAACTGAGACTGTTTTCATTGGAGAGAAGAAGGTTGAGAGATGACTTAATTGAGACATATAAGATAATCAGTGGGTTAGATAGGGTGGACAGTGAGAGCTTTTTTCCTCGGATGGTGTAGATAAGATGAGGGGACGTAGCTTTAAATTGAGGGATGATAGATTTAGGACAGCTATCAGGGATAGTTGCTTCACTCAGAGAGTAGTAGGGGCATGGAACGGCTTGCCTGCAACAGTCGTAGACTCGCCGACATTAGGCGCATTTAAATGTGCATTGGACATACATATGGATAATAATGGAATGGTGTAGGTTAGATGGATGTCAGATTGTTTTCACAGGTCAGCGCAACATCGAGGGCCGAAAGGCCTGTACTGCGCTGTAACATTCTGTGTTCTATGGTAGTCTCCCACTAGGAATCTCTGCCTTCAGATGTAAGAGCTGTTGTCAGGGAGCAGGAGTCAGTGCCTCCACCATTATCTATCCAGATAGCTGATGGATGAGAGGAATGTGTTGAATGGTGGAAGGTGATACTGCAAGAACACGTATCTCTGTTGTCCGCCAATATCCAGCTTGCAGTCAATGCCATCCATAGCATCAAAACTGTGGTGCCTGATCCCAATGGTATTTCTGGCATTGCGCTGGCTTGACTCTGTGAGGGATACCTGTCTAAACTGGCTCCTGTATGGACACGGTTTTCACTTTGACTCACGGACCTAACTCTCTGACTAATTTAAGGTGACACTGAGACTCAATGGCTAGCACTGTTGCCTCACAGTGCCAGGGTTCGATTCCAGCCTTGGGTGACTGTCTGTGTGGAGCTTTCACATTCTCCCTGTGTCTCTGTGAATTTGCTCTGCGTGCTCCAGTTTCCTCCCACAATCTAAAGATGTGCAGTTTAGGTGAATTGGCCATGCTAAATTGCCCATAGTGTACAAGGGTATGTAGGTTAGGTGTATTAGTCAGGGGTAAGTTTAGTGTAATGGCTAGGAGAATGGGTCTGGGTGGGTTATTCTTCGGAGCATCAACGTGGACTTGTTGGGCCAAAGGCACCATTTCTGAACTGTAGTGATTCAATGATAACATCTATTTCAGGGACCGCCGATGCTCAATCTTAGCCACCTTGTGGAAATACCTTCTACTTCATTCTGTTTAGCACAAAGTGGCTTCCAAAGGCTGCTGCTGAACATTATTCACTTCCACATCAACCATCCAGTCATGTTGTGATGTTCTATCCTCTTGCTCAGAGGTGGCTGGATATTCCCAGTTGAAGGTTTCGTACACAGGATTCCTCCCCTTCACTCCTAGGAATTTGATATAGAAGGTGTTGCACTCAGGGATCCTGTGCAACAAAAAGGTTCACAAACTCCCAGCATGCCTGTATTTCTTGCTACCTTGAGTGAACATATTTTGCAAATGAGCTCCAATTATTTTTAATTATTTGAAGGGACTGCTACTCAAGCTCTGCCTGCGCTTCAGCCTCATAGTCCTGATCTTTGACCATCAGTGCTCAAAATACAGGGTAATGGTCAGTGAATTTACCCATGAAAGCTTTCAAAATGCTCAGGAAAATATAATCAGGCGGATGACTAATCAGAGAAAATCCACCTCCATAAAATACTTTGGAAAGATCTCTGAGGAATTGCCCCTCCAAACGGAGGCTGGTCCCCTTTCCCTAATAGCTGTATCATCAGGAGTAAAGGTCGGGGGGGTAAGAAAAAAACCTGTGGCTGGAGGAGGTGTGCGGAGGTGAGTGTTTGGGGTAAGAGGTGCTGGAGGAAGACGGGCCTCTGACGATGGTGGGTTAGACAGCAGGACTGGGGATAGAAACCAAAGCTGGCGTTGTGCAGCCCATTGACTGAGGCTAGAGGCCTCAGCACTCTGGAGGAGATGAGGTTACAAAGAGGGGCGAGGTGCTTACCAGGATGTTGCCTGGAATGGAGAATAGGTCATACGAGGATAAGTTGAGAGTGCTAGGCCTTTTCTCGTTGGAACGGCGGAGGATGAGGGGTGACTTGATAGAGGTTTATAAGATGATCAGAGGAATAGATAGAGTAGACAGTCAGAAACTTTTTCCCGGGTGCAACAGAGTGTTACAAGGGGACATAAATTTAAGGTGAAGGGCGGAAGGTATAGGGGAGATGTCAGGGGTGGGTTCTTTACCCAGAGAGTGGTGGGGGCATGGAATGCGCTGCCTGTGGGAGTGGTAGAGTCAGAATCTTTGGTGACCTTTAAGCGGCAATTGGATAGGTACATGGATGGGTGCTTAAGCTAGGACAAATGTTCGGCACAACATCGAGGGCCGAAGGGCCTGTTCTGTGCTGTATTGTTCTATGTTCTATGTTCTAAAAAGGAGTGAGACAATGCATAGTGGGGAGATCTAAGGTTCTGAAAGAGTTAATATTGAAGTTGCACTAGTTCTACCACTAAGGTTCTGAAAGAGTTAATATTGAAGTTGCACTAGTTCTACCAAATCTGATAATGCAAGACAGTCTTCGGGTGGAGAATCAGGCAGTAGCAATGGAGTTAGTTATGTCTTCTCTTGCTTTCATAATTGTAATTATGCCTAATTAGTTACTATCATTTGTGCCAATTATTATCAAGCTATTAATTACATCTTGTTACCTAGGACAAGTGTCTCTTCTTGTTAAGATTCTGTAGTAGCTTATTATCCAGGAGGATGGATGGTGATGAACTACCCAACCACAACCCAACAATCATTGGTACCTGGAGCCCAATGGGGCATGGTGATCAGTGGAGGCTGCTGTTGCTGAAATGTTTTATGGGTAACATTGGTGGAGCGAATCCTGTCAAGGGGATGCAAAAATATTCAGAATAAAATTCACTTGCCCAAGTCAAGAACTTGACTGCTCCAAGAAGACAGTCCAGATGGAAGCTGCAACATAAATACCAACAGTCAACAGCACTCATAGGACCGACAATAGGGTGAACATAGCATTCCAGAAAAAAACTGTCACCTTTAGACCTGATCAGAAAATCTGGAAAACATTGTGGAATGAAAAAGAGGAAAAGCTAGCTCCACTGGGAAGAGTCAGAAATCTTAGCGAAGCAGGCAACGTAGGAGCTGTAAGGAGAAATTGATTACTGCCATCACGAGTAGACACAGTGATAAATGTAAACAACATAAATCATTCCCATTTGAAAGTTTAGTTTTTTTTTAAATGGAGGCAGATGGATTTTGGTTTCAGTTCCAGGAAATTGACTTTTTTTACAGAGAGTTTAGATAGTCATTCGAAACAGTCAGGAGAAAGTGAGGACTGCTTTCCTGAAGAAGGGCTCATTTGAAACAGTCATCCAAATATGTTGTTTCCAAGAAAGCATGTAGTTCAGTTAAGTGTCTAGCAGGATACTTGTGAAGTTACTTGGTGATTTTTCTCAGATTGCTGGAGCTAGTGGCAGATAATGAAAACAGACCACAGGTCATTGTTTATTTTCAGTTCAGAATTATCAGGAGCTCGGTTCAGGAGAGCAGTTTTCATCCCAGCAGTGGGTTTTAATTTGTGAAGTTTACAAGCTGTGAGTGTTTGTATTGAAGTTTTTAAGCTGACAATAATGAAAAGATTCTGGATTAGAGTGTTGCTGGAAGAGCAGCATCCAAGGAGTTCAGGCAGCATCCAAGGAGCTTCGAAATCGACGTTTCGGGCAAAAGCCCTTCATCAGGAATAAAAGGAATAATAATGAAAAGATGTTTGACAATCTGAACTGGAAAGGAGCTGTAAAATTGCTTCATCAGTCCTACAAGCAAAATGATAAGAGAACCACTGAAATAAGAAGTTAAAGGGTAGAGACAGGAGGGATATTTCTCTGGGATTAAATATCTATCAAAAAAAAATTGACAGGAAACAGATTGAAACTTAAAGTGCAGAATAGTGTTATGACTTTTTTACCCTCTTTCTATTAGTATTTAGCATTCCCTATTTTTATCATGTGTATATGAACATGTGTTATTGTGTTACTGCACATGCCCAGCCTAATGAGAATATGATGTGTGACTAACCATCATCGTAAACAACTGGAAATATTAAACTTTTGATCTATCAAGACAGATTTCACTCTGGGATCTGACTTGTCTTGTATTACCTTCTGCTCAGGCTATAAAAGGGACAGCTATTGTAGACAGAGCAAGCATTTGAAAATTGATTTATACTACTGGCAGTTGTGAAAATAACTGCTACACATAGACCTCAGAGGTCAGTGCAGAGGCAGGAAAAATTAAAGGTAACGCAGACCCAAATATTCCATTGGCCACATTGTCATTGGACTGAAGTTGCAAGCAGATTTTCAGATGCAGCAGACTGTGTGAGAATTGCTCAGGAATTCTGATAGGCAAATCACCTGAATCAGGAACCCTTGGCAAAACTCATAGAGTCGTAGAGTCATTCAACACGGATACACACCCTTTGGTTCAACTTGGTGTGGCAACCAGACATTCCAATCTGACCTAATTCCATTTGCCAGCATTTGGCCCATATCTCTCTAAACCCTTCCTATCTGTATACCTATCCAGATGTCATTGTAATTGTACCCTTCTACTTTCTCCACCTTCCTTTGGCGGTTTGCTCCGTACATTCACCTGTGTAAAGAAATTGCCCCTCAGGTCCTTTTTAAATCTTTCTCTTCTCACTTTGAACCTATGTTCTCTAATTTTGGACTCCCCACTCTGGGGAAAAGACCTTGTCTATTCATCCTATCCATGCCCCTCATGATTTTATAAGCTTCTATAAGATCACCCCTCAGCTTCTGATGCTCCGGGGAAAACAGCCCTAGCCTATTCAGCCTCTCCCTGTAGCTCAGACCATTCAGTCTCAGCAACGTCCCCTGTAAATCTTTTCTGCACCCTTTCAAGTTGCACAATATCCTTCCTGTGGAAGGGTGACCAGAATTGCACTTGGTATTCTAAAAGAGGCCTCACCAATGTCATGTACAGCTGCAACATTACATCCCAACTCCTATTCTCAATGTTCTGACCAATAAAGGCAAGCGTGCCAAACTCTTTCTTCATCACCGTGTCAACCTGCGATTCCACTTTCGAGGAACTATGCACCTGTACCTCTAGGTCTCTTTGTTAGCCAACATGCCCTGAGACCTTCTGATTAACCATATAAGTCCTGCTTTGGTTTGCCTTAGCAAAATGCAGCACCTCACATTTATCTAAATTAAAGTCCGTCTGATACTGCTCAGCCCATTGGCCTATCTGATCAAGGTCCTGTTGTACTCTGAAATAATCTTCTTCACTGTCCATGACACCACCCATTTTGATGTCATCTGCAAACTTACTAATCATAACACCCATATTCACAAGTATATAAAATGATGTAAAGCAGTGGACCCGGAACCAATCCATGTGGCATACCATTCATCACAGGCCTGCAGTCCAAAAAGCAAACCTCCACCACCTCCCTCTGTCTTCTACCTTCATGCCAATTTTGTATCTAACTGCCTAGCTCCCCCAAGATCCCATGTGATCTAATCTTACTAACCAGCCAACCATGCAGAACCTTGTTGAATGCTTTGGTAAAGTTCATATAGACAACATCTACTGCTCTGCCTTCATCAACCTTTTTTGTCACCTCTTCAAAAAACTCTACTTAGCGAGATATAATTTTCCATGCTCAAAGCCATGTTGACTATACCTAATCAGTCCTTGCTTTTATAAATTCTGTCCCTTGGAATTCTTTTCAACAACTGAACCATCACTGGCAATTCATCTACCATTTATCTGCCGCTCCATGAACTTGTCCAAGTCCTTTTGAAACTCTACAGTATAAACGAATGTTGTAATTGACCAGTACACCAAGGTCTAGATCATTAATGTATGTCAGAAGAAGAAAGGAACCCAACACTGCTCCATGGTGATCTCCAGTACAATCATTCCCATTAATACCACCGTTAACCAATTACTCTCTGTTTCTAGTCACTCACTTCTGTCCATTTGATTCCATGAATTCTAATTTTCTCACAAGGGGCACTGCATCAAAAATGCCTTCTGAAATTCATGTACACTAAACCAACAGTTTTGCCCTCCTTAGCTCTCTCTATTACCTCTGCATAAACTTTCAGCAAGTTCGTTAAATATGATAATCGCTTAAAAAAGAATTCTATTCCTTAAACTCACTTGCATTTGTCCAAGTAACTATTATTTTTGTTTCAAATTCTTTCGTATTGCTGTTGGTGCACTTCTTATACGCTCTATGCCATGTACTACCATGTAGTTTATGCTGTCCATGTAGTACCTTGGTCCTGGAGGAACGCTGGAGAAAGTGAGGACTGCAGATGCTGGAGATCAGAGCTGAAAATGTGTTGCTGGAAAAGCGCAGCAGGTCAGGCAGCATCCAATGAGCAGGAGAATCGACGTTTCGGGCATGAGCCCTTCTTCAGGCCTGTGCATCTAGGCTATGATCATAGAATTGTATAACACCAGGGTGGGTGCTTCGGCCTGTCATTCCTCCACCAGCTCTCTGAAAGACCCACCCGATTTGCCCCCACTTTTCCAAAGCTCCACAAATGTTAACTTTTCAAGTATTTATTCTTTATCTTTTGAGTAAAGGAATGTACAGATCGGACTGAGACCACTTTGTACAATTTAGGATTTTAGGTGGTCTATGTGATCGTCTCTCCATATGTTTCATCCTATCAGCAGACCCAATATTGACACCTCCTACTGTGGGTATGTTTACCCCACATCTGCTTAAATACATCCACATTATTCACCATGACTGTTCCAAGGACAATGGGTTAGGCCACTTTTGGAATACTGCTTTCAATTCTGGACTCCCTGCTATAGGAAAGATGTTATGAAATTTGAAAAGATTTACAAGGATGTTGCCGTTTTTGATGGAAGATTTGAGTTACAGAGAGAGGCTGAATAGACATGGGCTGTTTTCCCTGGAGCATCAGAGGCTGAGGGGAGTCTTATAAAGGTTTATAAAATCCTAAGGGACATGGATAGCTTGATATTCAAGGTCAGGGTGGGGGAGTCCAAAACTAGAAGACATACGTTTGAGGTGAGAAGGGAAAGATTTAAAAGGGACTTAAGGGGCAACTTTTTCATGCAGAGGATAATGTGCATATAGAATGAGCTGCCAGAGGATGTGGTGGAGGTTGGTACAATTACAAAATTTAAAAGGCATCTGGATGGGTACATGTATAGGAAGGTTTAGAGGGATTTAGGCCAAATGCTGGCAAATGAGACTAGATTAATTTAGGAAATCTGGCCAGCATGGACGAGTTAGACTGAAGAGTCTATTTCCATGCTGTACAAATCTATTAAGTCTTTTTTTGTTAGAATTCTTTATTTTACATCTATGGATATTTTTGTTTAGCTTTTCACTTGCACAGCAAGAAGGGAGACAGAGATGTTTACTTTTGCTGGCTCTGGGTGTTTCCAGTTGCACTGTCTTCATAGGCTGATAAGAAATTGCAGCTGGATCACTTCAAAGGCTATTGTCAGACCATATTCCTTAACTCAAAGAATCCTGGTGCCCTTTGGCTTCACAGCATAACATCCTCTAAAAGCAACAAAGTCTTGTATAGTTAAAAAATAAACCATGTATTCCCACATGATTTTCAATTTGCAAAAAATCTATTAGCATTTCAGTTGGAAAACAGTGTTCAACTTTCATTCTCGTTTTTAATCCAACAGGAAACGCAAAATGTGTTCCCTGATGACATCTACCTGGCATCTGTTGTATGCATGCGTTTTCTTCTTTGTCATAATTTGTATCCCTTTTGTCACTCAAGGAGCCATGGATTGCTCTACCCTTCCCTTTTGAGGGAATATGCCTTGACTGTGCCTGAATTATCTCTTTTTGAAGTTAACCCATTTCTCAGTTACTGTTTCTCATTGAAGCCTTTGACTCCAAAGTATTCATCTCAAATCCCTTTTTCCACATTGAATTTTGCTTTCCCCCACTGAAGGAAAAAGCAGTAAAATAAAACTTGGAAGTGAGTATACTGGTCATACTGGAGCTCTACTTTTGGATTTACAAGATATGTCAGACCTATGTACATCATTCACATAAGTCACTTCTGTGAATGATAATTGTAACTCTGGACTGTTCATTATCCTTTCCCATAGTCATACTAAAACTTGTGGTGGAGTGATCACTAGATCCTAAATGTTTTCCCATTGGCACTTGAGGAGGAAGTGCCGGACCTACTGAAGAGAAAGAAGAGGTTATTCAAGGGATATTGCCAGTAGAGCTGGTAAAGGTGTTAGTAAAGCACAGTTAAAAATCACACAACACCAGGTTATAGTCCAACAGGTTTAATTGGAAGCACACTAGCTTTCGGAGCGACGCTCCTTCATCAGGTGATAGTGGAGGGCTCGATTGTAACAGAATTTATAGCAAACATTTGCAGTGTGATGTAACTGAAATTATATATTGAAAAATTGATTGCTTGTTAAGCCTTTCATCTGTTAGAATACAGTGATAGTTTCATTTCTTTCATGTGTAAATCACAAAACCTTTTTTTAAAAGTTGCATTCTCAGGTTAGCTGTTAACAATGGTGATAGCTAGACAATATGTTGAAGGTGTTAGCCCCCTGTGTTCTCTGTCTATGACCTAATCTAAACATCACCCCCTCACAGACTTAAGACACTCTGCACTCACAACACACACACACACACACTTTCTCACACTCACAACCCCCAACACAGACAGACAAAGACCCACATGCACACATATATTTTGTGGGGTGAATTTGTACTTGCAGAGTTACATTGCACTTTGCTCAAAAACTGCATACATTCATGTAGAACTCTGGGCTCAAAAACTGCATGAATTTATGTAAAACTCTGTTATCTCACTTTTTAGATTAGAATCAATCTAAACATCAGGTCATAGACAGAGAACACAGGGGGCTAACACCTTCAACATATTGTCTAGCTATCACCATTGTTAACAGCTAACCCGAGAATGCAACTTTAAAAAAAAGGTTTTGTGATTTACACATGAAAGAAGTGAAACTATCACTGTATTCTAACAGATGAAAGGCTTAACAGACAATTAATTTTTCAATGTATAATTTCAGTTACATCACACTGCAAATTTTTGCTATAAATTCTGTGTTACGATCGAGCCATCCACTATCACCTGATGAAGGAGCGTCGTTCCGAAAGCTACTGTGCTTCCAATTAAATCTGTTGGACTATAACCTGGTGTTGTGTGATTTTTAACTTTGTCCATCCCAGTCCAACACCGGCATCTCCAAATCATTAGTAAAACACATGATCTTATCCATGGTACTGCAGACTCTACTGGAACTACTCGAACTGACTTCAAGGATATTTTGTTCAGAGATGTTGTTACTACCTCTAGAGCAGGTGGGACTTAAATCTGGGTCTCCTACTCTGCAAGTAAGGTCACTACTACTTTACTAGGAGCCCATGAACTGACATGCTAATAGAACAAGAATTTTCTACTTAACCAGTCTTATCTTTTCTAAGTGATGGAGCAGCAATAGCAAGTTATTGTCATGAATACAGAAACTCAGTTGGGTTTTACATTCTTGGATTTGGACATGGGCTGGTCCCAATGGATGCTCTTCTGAACAGTTCAGCCACATTGGATCAAGTCCCATTTCATCCTTGACAAAAAAACTCAACTCGCAATAATTCATGGAGCGTTAAGATCTATCTGCAAGAATATTTGTCATATTTTGTCATCTTAATAATCATCTATGTGTATATATTTCAGAAGTTGATGCATGTTATTATAATTTTTAAACATAAAAATAATTAAATGTGCATGTGCTTTCTGGACAGTTCATCACATATAGTTGATGTGTTGATTCTGATGACTGGGATGTATTAAAAAGATTTCTCTTTCCAAAAATCAAGGGAGAATCACAAGAACTGGAAAACAGCTTGGGAATTATTTGGTTTTTGCTTTCTTCTTCCAAAAAATAATCTTCCATGACTAATGGTGTAATAATTGTCACTAAATGTAGCAAGACTTTGTTTGTTTTACTTGTTCATGGGCATTGATGGTTGGGCCAACATTTATTGACCTACCTTAAATGCTCTGGAAAAGGTGATGGAGAGTTGCTTCTTAAAGGACTGAAATCCTTACAATGTCGGGACACCCACAGTCCTCTAAGGAAGATGTTCCATGATTTTGATCCAACAACAGCGACTGAACAGGAATATTGTTCCAAGTCAAGATGGTTTGTTGTTTGCACAGGCACGTGTATATGGTGGTGTTTCCTTGCAGTATTAGTCCTTGTGCTTCTGGATGATACTAGTTGTGGTTTGGAAGGAGTTGAAAAGTGTGGTGCTGGAAAAGCACAGCAGATCTGGCAGCATCCGAGAAGCAGGAGAATTGATATTTTGGGAATAAGCCCTTCATCAGAAATAAGCTATTGAAAAAGCCTGGTGCAGCACTGTGGTTCATCTTGTAGATGGTACACAATAATGCCACTGTGGTGTTCATAGGAGTGAAAGTGATCAATGGGTTGCCAATCAAGCAATCATGCTTTGTCCTGGATGGTGTTAGACTTGAATGTTGTCGGAGTTGCCCCCATGATCATTTCTGAGCTATGCCTTGTACATGACGGACAGGCTTTGGTGAGTTAGGAGGTAAATTACTCAGCATGAATGCCTATCCTTTGACCTGCTTTTGTAGCCTCAGTATTTATATTGCTAGTCTAGTTAAATTTCTTGCCAATGATAACCCCCATTATGTTTATAGTGGGAGATTCAGTGATGGTAGTCACGTTGAATGACAAGGGGTGATGATTGTATTCTCTCGTACTGAATATGGTGGTTGCCCAATACTTGTGTGACATGTATGTTACTTGTTATTTATCAGAGTATCTGAGGAGTTGTGAATGGTGCTGAACATTACCCGATAAACAGTGGACATCCCCACTTCTGACTTTATGATGGAGGGAAGGCCATTGATGAAGATGGTTGGGTCTAGGATACTTCGCTGAAGAACGCCTGTAGAGATGTCCTGAGGCTGAGATGATTGAACTCCAATAACCACAACCATTGTCCTTTATGCCAGCGATGACTCCAACTAACAGAGCATTTCCCCAATTCCCTTTATGTTTCTTTATGATTCATTCAATAAAATGCTGTCTTAATGTCAAGGGAAATCACTCTCCACCTACGTTTGGAATTGAGCTCTTTCATCTACATTTGAACATAGCTGTAATGAGGTCAGAGACTGTGTAGGCCTGATGATCCCAAATTGATTTGAGTGAACAGATTGTTATTTTGCAATTGTTGCTTTATATTCTTTAGATCACCCAGTCCACCAATTTGGTAATCTCGCCTAGAGATTTGTTGTGGTAAATGATCAGGTTAGATTTCTCCCCCTTTTTGTGCACAGAGCATACTCTGCAATTTTTCACATGGTCGAATAGAGGCCAGTGCTATTGCTCTATAGGAACAGCTTGGCTAGGGGCATTGCTGGTTCTGGATAATAAATCTTCAGTAGTATTGATGGAATGTTAACAGGGCCCATAGCTTTACAGTTTCCAGTGTCTTCAGCCATTTCTTGAAATCACATGGTGCAAACTGAATTGTTTGAAAACTGGAAGGTCTTTCAAAGTCTAATCACAATTCGAATATAGGAAAGATGGGAGCCAAATTGGGTAAAATGTCTTTGGCCATTTGAAGGGATGATTGAAGGAATATCTCACGATTTTATGTCCTGAGTAAATTGTGTCTACAAGACTTCAGAGCCAAACGATCAGTGACTTAAATACACATCCCAGGATGTCAGAGCAACATCCTTTGCTTTACCTTTTTACGTTCAAGAATAACCCATTGGCCATTTTTATTTGCAGAAAGCCAATCTTTAAAGAGAAAGCAGATTTTTTTCTCTTTTCTCCTTCAAGAGCGACAGATCTTGTTTGTTTGTGTGTATGTGTGTGCATGTGTGTGTGTATGCATGTGTGTACTGTGTGTGTGTGCATGTGTGCATGTGTGTACTATGTGTGTGCATGTATGTACTATGTGTGCGTTTGTGTGCATGTGTGTACTATGTGTATGAGTGTGTGTTCACGTGTGTGCATGTGTTTGTGTGCGTTTGTGTGTGTATGTGTGTGTATATGCGTGTGTGTGTGTATGTGCATGTGTGTGTGCGTGTGTGTATGTGTTCGTGGATATTCAAAGAGAAAAGCATTTGTGCTTGTACATCACTGACTGTTTAATTTCACCAACTATTGAATCTTTCTTAAATAGGTTTGATTTGATAATAACCCAATCATTTTTGTGTTGCTGCATTGCTTATTTAATGTGGTCAATAGATCAGAGATGGTTTTCAGCAAAAATTTCAAATTAGTAATTGCCTTAAAATAATTAAGACCATTGCTTCTACAAGTTTGATTGTTCAAAAATTACTTGCCTTTTTGTTGAGGATTTATATTCAAGTTTTTACACTGCTCCTTCATCAGGTAGAGTGAAGAGAAGCACACACGCGCATTAATTATAGACAGAGAGATCAAAAGATGGTAAAAATGGTGTGATTGGAGTGTCGACAGGCTGAATAATAAGTCTCTGTAAGTGTCAGACTGTGAGTAAAGTGGCAACAGCAAGGTTGTTCAGTCTCTGATCTTCAGGCAAGCATCTTCCAAGGCTGCCTTCGAGATACACAATAAATTAGAATCGTCGAACAGAAACTGATAGCCAAGTTCCGTACCCATGAAAACGGCCTCAACTGTGATCTTGGGCTCATGTCACACTACATGTGACCCCACCATAATTCTCTGATTCTGTAAAATCTTCCTTACTATCCTGTTTTGACATCATCACATTGAAACTTGTTATGATCTCTCTATCTTAATTAGTATGTACAGTTGTGGATTACTTGATACTTTGGTTAGACCCTTGGCATGTGACTCTTACACCTGTCAGGTTATTCCACACATTTGGTTTGTTTCCAATACCACCTTATTTTTAATTTTTTGTAATTATCTCTCTGCCTCAATTAATCAGATTTTCGGTCATCCCTTCACTTGTTATTCAGCTGTTGCCATTTTACTCACTGTCTGACACTTTTGATCACTTGCAGAGACTTATTATTCAGCCTGTTGACACTCCACTCAACCACAGAGAGATCTTTTGATCTCTCTGCCTATAAATTCTGTGCATGTGTGCTTCTCCTCACTCTATCTGACGAAGTGCTCCGAAAGCTTTTGATTTCAAATAAACCTGTTGGACTATAACCTGGTGTCATGTGTCTGCTGACATGTTGAAAAAGGAAGTTCACTTTTAAAATACTCTTCCATATCTTTTAGGGGGCTAATATGGATATCCAGCATGGTATCTATCATCAATTGTTATGTGCGTAAAGTATTATTAAGTTTATTTGGAAATTGCAGTTTCAAGTATTTAATTGGCTTTCATGGTTAAAATGCTGCTCAAGTTTTTTTTTTGAAAAGCTGGTGTACAACCAGAACAAAGTGATTTGGTTTTTACTCCATACTTGAAAGTCAGCCTCGTACACGTGGTTCGATGAAGACAGTTCTCCCATCTGGATCTAGTCAAACATACATACATGGGGCATGCATCATGGTTCTCCTGGAATAAGAACACGCTCATTATTTTGGAGTTCAAAAGCTGTTGTAAACTTTAAATGTCTGTCAGAGTTGAAATAAATAGTAAATTTGACTCGCGGTTAGTCTGTCTACAGTGTCCTTATCTTATTGTTTAATGATTTCATTTCCTCCAACATTCTCAGTGCATATCTTCTGTTTTAATGGTCCTGTTGCCTTCAATTTTTAATCTCTCTGCTTGTGATCTGGTTTGGTCCCAGTTCATCTGATTTATTTTTTGTACAGTGGAACAGTCTGCCTGATGACATTGTAGGGAGAAGTTGGGTATCCATAGAGGAGTTTCTGTAGGAAATGTAGGATCCTGTCTGTCCAATTTTCATCAACTTCCTTGTATATCATTCCTCTCTTCAGCATGTCACAACCAGGTGAGACAGGGATAATGGCTGCTCTCTTTTTAACCTTCTCTCTGTTGGCCACAACATATATTTTTATTTTGTTCTTAGCACCTGACTATAACATTGCAACTAAAACTTCGTTAAACAAAACAAAACTGGGGATCTAAGATGGCGGCGATCTGAGAAGATCACACTGCAGAGCTTTGCATCGCAGCAGGAGCAGGACAATCCTTTAACCCACCCTACCCAGGTCATCAGGATTTCTTGGGGTGTTGGAAAGATTGTGGAGCCCCAAGAAACATTTTGAAATTGACTTACCTGTATTTTCAGCTGTCCAGAAATGCCTAAAAAGGGAGGAGGAGCATCTGAGGCCGGGCCTGCAGCTCAGCCTGCAGCAGCCTCAGAGCAGATTACTCTCCAGGACCTGGTGAACCAGTTCTCGAAAACTCACGAGATGTTAGGGAAACAGATTGAAGATAAGCTGGCTCCAGTCTCTCTCATGCTGCAGAAGCATGAGCAGCAGCTGGGAGACCTGGAGAAGAGGACGGATGAGGTGGAGCACAGGGTCACAGTGGTGGAAGCTGATGCCAGTTCATTCAAGGAAGAGATCCAAGCCCTGAAGACGCAGGTTTGTAATTTGAGTGACCAAGTGGATGACCTTGAAAACAGGGGCAGGAGAAAAAACATTCAGATCATCGGTCTGCTTGAGGGTAAGGAAGGTGAGTGGCCTGTGGAATTTGTTGAAGATTGGCTTCCAAAATTCCTTGACTTGGAGACTGGCATGAGAGGATTGAAGATAGAGAGGGCTCACCGGGTCACAGCACGGAGGTCGGGTCTGGGTCAATGCCCTCGTCCTTTCCTGGTGCGGTTCCATCAGTACTGGGATAAGGAGAGAGTCATGGAGGCTTCCAGACTCCAGGAGAAGGATCCAAAGGCCCTAATTTATGAGGGGTCTAAGATCATGTTTTTTCAGGACTTTTCAACGGTGGTGATCCAGAAACGAAAATCATATGATGGTGTCAAGAGAAGATTGAAGGAGCTTAGGATTCAGTACTCCCTGAGATATCCAGCAGTGCTTCGGATCACCTTAGATGGATCCATGCATCTCTTTGACACATCAGAGAAGGCAAGAGACTTTGTGGACAAACTAACCTAAGTTAAACAATTGTAGTATGTATAAATATCGTTGCTTGGGTATGCGTTTATCATTCTGTAAAGGAAATGGAGGAATCTGGTTGGAGCTTTGTTTTTCTCCTTTTTTTTACCTCTATTGATAATAATTTTGTTCAAACTCTGTCTGGCGGTGGTTAAGATGTACATTTTAAATTTCTAAGTTAGGACATACCAAAGGATGGGCAGGGTATTTATTCCCCCTTTCTTTTTATAAAAGAATGTTTTTTTATTCATATTGATATTCTATGGGGTGTTTATTCTTCTTAGCTTGTGCTTGTGATACGGCTCTAGCTGGGAGAAGTGAAGGTGGTTGAGATGGTTAGATGCCTATTTATGGGCAGTTCGGGATGGGTAGTTGCCCGCTCCGGGCAGGGGGTGAGTTCCCCTACTCAGCGCTATTGGCGCTTTATATGTTGGTTTGTTTTCTGGTTTTTGTTGTTTTTTATTTTTAATAATTTTGTATGTTTGTTAAA
>NC_057738.1:21622193-21711535 GCF_004010195.1 Chiloscyllium plagiosum
TCATTTAATATCAGAAGTAGGGGAATGGCTATATTGGTTAGGAAAAATCTCTCATTTAAATTGTTGGAATGGGTTAAAGACACTTACGGGAGGTTTGTAATTCTTAAAGCCTTGATAAATGGGGAAGAATATGGTATTTTAAATGTTTATTGTCCCCCAGCTCATCCTCTTAAATTCTTGGTAGATGCTTTTTCTAAACTGATAAGCCTCAAGTCTCGGCACATCATTATAGGGGGAGATTTTAACTGCCTCATGGACGCCATAGTAGACAGGTTGCCTAAAGGTCTCTCGATACCCTCTGCACAAACTAAACAGTTATTGGGTTTGTGTGGGGAAATCGGATTGGTGGATGTCTGGAGGTGTCTCCACCCTGCAGGTAGGGATTTCACGTTTTTCTCCAATCCGCACAGATGTCACATGAGGATTGATTTTTTTCTGACCCCTGCGGTAACCCTGGATCTGGTAGCATCTGTACGATTGGTAATATTGCCATCTCTGATCATGCTCCAGTGTACCTCATGGTTAAAATTAAGGATGTTACAGTGGATTCAAGGTACTGGCGAATGGACCCCTTTATTCTCATGGACAGCAAGTTTGTGAAGTATTTCTCTAGGGAATTTCGGGCATTCCTAGACATCAACATAGGCTTGGTTGATAGCTCATCTGTTCTCTGGGAAACTGCCAAAGCTTATGCCAGAGGGTTAGTTATTTCATATTCCACAAGTAGGAAGCGGCAGAAGGGTGAGCAGCAATATCTCCTTGAAATATGGTTGATGGCAGCCGAGAAGGCCTATTTTGACAGACCCTCATTGGTCAAACTACAGAGGATTACGGCACTGCGGTCTGCACTAAATTCCGTTCTCACGCAGACGGCAAAGAAGGAGCTGGCTTTTGCAAAGCAAAAGTTATACGAGCATGGTGACAAGCCAGGCAAATACTTAGCATACCTTGCCAGAAAGAGAGGTGCCCCACAAACCATTACGGCGATTAGGGAAGGGTCTGGGAACCTAACGTGAATCTAAAAAGATTAATGTGGCGTTCCAGAGATTCAACTCGAAGTTATATCAGTCTGAGAATTGTGAGGAGGGGCAGGCCAAAATGAAATCCTTTTTTAGAGATCTGAAGCTCCCTGGTGTGACTCCCGAACAACAGTCCTTTCTCAATGAGCCACTATCAGAGCAAGAAGTGCAGGAAGCTGTGAAGCAGCTTCAGAGTGGAAAGGCGCCTGGTCCTGATGGACTTCCCAGTGAATTCTATAAGGAATTTATAAGTATACTGTCAGGCCTGATGCTGAATATGTTTAATGATTCATACAGTCATGTTTGTCTCCCACCATCTCTGAGAGAGGCCAATATTTCACTTATCCTTAAAAAAGGGAAGGATCCGGAAGACTGTGCTTCATACAGCATCCGACGAGCAGCAAAATCGACGTTTCAGGCAAAAGCCCTTCATCAGACTTTTGCCCGAAACGTCAATTTTGCTGCTCGTCGGATGCTGTCTGAATTGCTGTGCTCTTCTAGCACCACTGATCCAGAATCTGGTTTCTAGCATCTGCAGTCATTGTTTTTACCCTGTGCTTCATACAGGCCCATCTCCCTCTTAAATGTGGACTTTAAGATCCTTTCTAAGGCTCTTGCGTTAAGGCTGGAGACTGTGTTACCTTCTATAATTAAAGAGGATCAGACGGGCTTCATAAAGGGTTGCAGATCCTCCAATAACATTAGGAGGCTGCTTAACGTAATTCAAGCATGCCAACATCAGTCAATACAGCGATTGGTGATTTCCTTAGATGCAGAGAAGGCATTTGACTGAGTTGAGTGGCCGTACGTTTTCTATACTCTAGACCGGTTTGGTCTGGGCGAAGTTTTCATAAGATGGGTAAAGGTTCTCTACAGTGTACCTCTCGCTGCGGTCATTACCAACGGGGTACCATCAAGCAATTTTAATATTTCTAGGGGCAGTCGGCAGGGCTGTCCCCTTTCACCATTACATGCAAATAAAAGTATAATTGCAAACTTGGAAACTGCAGACATTTTTAAGAGTGACTTTACACTAGTCTTTACAGTAGAGAATGAGAATAAAGTACCAGTGATTCAAGAAAAAACAAAAATAAAGTTTGGTGAAAAACTAACTAGATGTAATGCAAGCTTTTCTTAAAAAATACCAGTAATTGAGAAACGACCGAGATTTAATATAAAAAAACTTTAAGATCCAACAGTTTCCACTCCATGATAGTAAAAGAAGAAGGTGAAAAACTAATTGAAGCATTATTCATAATCTTCAGGTTTTGGGGGAGAGAGAAGGTTTCTTATTCATTTCTAACTCTGTACTTACAGCACATGCAGATTGATTTCTGAATACCTTCCTTTTAGCATTCCCTTGGCCAAGAGCCCTCTCTGATGATGTCTGCTAGAGTTCCTCTTGGGTGTCCTGCACAAAATGGTTGTTCTCAGCCAGATTTCGAACAATTCAGAATTCAAACTGGCTGCTATACAACTACAATTGTTTCTGAAGAAGTCAAGCAAGTCAATCATGTTGGAATTCCTTTGAAGTATCTTTCTTGACTCCTTGCCATTATCACAAAAGCTTTAGCTTTTCACATCTTTAGAAAATTCACAAGACGTCCTTGGAGGAGTTTCATGTTTCAAATTACTCTTTGGAGTCAGCTCTGGTGATAAGAGTCTGACAAGCTTCAAGTAAACATCCATCGAGACAGTTGTCTGTTTTGGCTGAACTTTTGTTTAAAACGTTTGTCTTTCATCACAATAGCTTTTACCATAATACTCAATTAAGATCTTGAAACAAAAACAGGTCAACATTAGAAAATTGTACAAGATGATAATTATACATTCATGATAAGACATAGAAATCATAGAGTTAGAGTCATAGAGTCATAGAGATGTACAGCATGGAAACATACTCTTCAGTCCAAACTCATCCAAGCTGACCGGATTTCCTAAATTAATTTAGTCCCATTTGCCAGCACTTGGTCTATATCCCTTTAAACTCTTTCTACTCATATACACATCCAGATGCCTATTAAATGTTGCAATTGTACCAACCTCCACCACGCCCTCTGGCAGCTCATTCCATACACGGATCACCCTCTGTGTGAAAACATTGCCCCTTAGCTCCCTTGTCAATTTTTCCCCTCTCACCCAAAACATATGCGCTGTACTTCTGGACTCTCCTACCTCAGGGAAAATACCTTGTCTATTTACCCTATCCATGCCCTTCATGAATGTCACCCCTCAGCCTCTAATTCTCCAGGGAAAATAGCTCCAGCCTATTCAGCCTCCCTGTAGCTCAAGCGCAGCAGGTCAGGCAGCATCCAAGGAGCAGGAGAATTGACGTTTCGGGCATAAGCCCTTCTTTAGGAAGGGCTTATGCCCGAAACATCGATTCTCCTGCTCCTTGGATTCTGCCTGACATACTGCGCTTTTCCAGCAATACATTTTTCAGCTCTGATCTTCAGCATATGCAGTCCTCACTTTCTCCCTGTAGCTCAAACCCTCCAACCCTGACAACATCTTTGTCAGCCTTTTCAAGTTTTACAACTTCCTTCTGATAGGAAGGAGACAAGAATTGCACACAATATTCTAAAACTGGCCTAACCAATGTTCTGTACAGCTGCAATATGATCTCACAACTTCTATACTCAATGCTCGGCCAGTAAAGGAAACATACCAAACACCTTCTTCACTATCCTATCTTGTTGTGATTCTGTTCACCGAGTTGGGAATTTGTGTTGCAGACGTTTCGTCCCCTGTCTAGGTGACATCCTCAGTGCTTGGGAACCTCCTGTGAAGCACTTCTGTGATGTTTCCTCCAGCATTTATAGTGATAAATCAGGGTACGAAACGTCTGCAACACAAATTCCCAACTCGGTGAACAGAATCACAACAAGATAGGATAGTGCTGCTTAACAAAGAGACCTTGGATTGCAGGTTCATAGTTCCTTCAAAGTGGAGTTGCAGGTAGATAGGATAGTTCAAAGTTTGGGAGAAGATTTGTAGCTCGGGTGCTCGTTGTTGTGGTTCTGTTCGCCAAGCTGGGAATTTGTGTTGCAGACGTTTCGTCCCCTGTCTAGGTGACATCCTCAGTGCTTGGGAACCTCCTGTGAAGCACTTCTGTGATGTTTCCTCCAGCATTTATAGTGATAAATCAGGGTACGAAACGTCTGCAACACAAATTCCCAGCTTGCGAACAGAACCACAACAACGAGCACCCGAGCTACAAATCTTCTCCCAAACTTTGAACTATCCTATCCTATCCACTTTGAAGGAACTATGAACCTGCAGTCCAAGGTCTCTTTGTTAAGCAGCACTCCCCTGGACCTTATCATTAAGTGTATAAGTCCTGCCCTGATTTGCTTTTCCAAAATGCAGCACCTCACATTTATCCAAATTAAACTCCATTTGCCACACCTCTGCCCATTGTCCCATCTGATCAAGATCCTGTTAAACTCTGAGGTAACATTCTTCACAGTCCACTACACCATCAATTTTGGTGTCATCTGCAAACTTATTCATAACACACATTGTATCTCTTGCTTAAAACCCTAGCCTTTGTACATGAACAAATCTGACTAGGTCTTATCGAAAACTGTTATAATCATGAATACATCAAAGCTTCCCTGAATGGCTTTTCCACCAAGGAAAACTCACACAACTTCTTCAAGGTAACTTATTTAATCCTTGATCTGGTTTTGTTAAATCTCAGCGCATGTATTTAAGGATGTCCTCACTTTCTTAATGTACAATGATCAGAACTGGAACTAACACTCCTGTTGTAACCTAGCTAGTTGTTTGTAAGAATTCACTATAATGTCTTTTCCTTTTTGCTCAATATCTCCATATTTATGAAGCCCAGAATCCACTCTCTTAAAGGCTTCCTTTCATCTTTCAGATCACAATGTCCTGGTCCCTGTGCCCTTGCACCCTTCAGAAACTGAGTCATTAAGTACAATAGGTTGTTGTGACAACATAAATCACTTCAGATTTGAGTGTATTAATTTTCTTCTACCACGTGTCTGTCCATTCTGCTAGATTCTCATCTATTGGCACATTTCCTAAAGTTTGGTTTCACGATAGCATGAAAGCCTGCAGAAAGCTGGAGGAAGATGCAGAAAAATACACCATCATGGGTACCATATAGGATGATACTGTTTTGACTTTGATTAACATTGAGTTGTAGGCAGCTGAGGACTCATTATTGGAAAGAAAATATAGGAGTTGGAGGAAAGCAGGGCATGGATAATGGAGCTGGCATCACATTTAAGACCTTGAAAGGAATAGAAAGTTTGAGATAGAGTGGTAAACCATGAGGACAGAAGGGATGATGATGGCGTATGAGAAGAGAGTAATGATTGCAGATTTGAAGGGGAGAGGGATAGCTACTGAGAAGAGGAGACCATGTACATTAACGCATCCAATATATATTTCAGTCTTAACTCACTTAGTGAGAATTTGTCCAAGGAAGTAGAAGGTGAGTTTTTGGCATAGTTGTTGATGCCTTTAATCTTCATATTGACTGGACCAACCAAATTTGCAAATACGTTCGAGAGGATAAATTGGAAGACAATTCATGGAGCAATATGCTGTGTAGCTAAGTATGGATTAAGCTATTTTATATCTAGAGAAAGTGAGGTCTGCAGATGCTGGAGATCTGATTCGAGAGTGTGGTGCTAGAAAAGCACAGCAGGTCAGGCAGCATCGGAGTCGCAAGAGAATCGATGTTTCAGGCATAAGCCCTTCATCAAGAATTGCAATGGAGCAGGATTTATTAGTAATGTCAAAGTCAAAGATACACTGGAAAATAGCGATTATAATTTACTTTACTTCCACATTAAGTTTGAAAACAATTATGGTCTAATCACAAGCAAGCATTTCAAACTTACAGAACATTACGTAGATATGGGGGGGTGGGGGGTGAGGGTTGGGGAGAGCTGGATGAGGTTGATAAAAATGAATAGATTTAAAGGTCTGCCAGTAAATAAAAAAACAGACAAATTTAAAATATTCATGAAAAATACATCCTATTGGAAACAAAAAGAATTCAGAGCAGGAGTTGATCCTTTGAACCTGCCCTGTCAATCAATAAGACCATGGATAACCTGATTACTCCACATTCCTGCTGACCCCAATAATCATTCACTTCCTTTGTTATTAAGAATTAATCCACTTGTGCCTTAGAAATATTCACATACTCTGCTTTCCCTACCTTTTGAGGAAAATGTTCCACAGAGTCACAACCCTCTGTCAGAAAAGCATATTTCTTTATGTCTTACTTAAATGGATGACTCCTTATTTTTAATGTGACCCCGGTTCTAGATTTTGCCATAAGGGAAACATTCTTGCCACATCCACCCTCTCAGGATTGTTCAAGATCTTACATTTCAATCAAGTTGCCTTTTACTGTTCCAAACTTTAGTGGACACCAACTTTATCACTTGGCATGAGCAGAGTAAGAGGTAACATAAGGAACTTAGCTCAATGTCAGATTTAAAATAGATGCACATAATGTTGCAAAAAATAGCAATAATTTTGAAAATTGGGAACATCTTATGATTTAGAGGTAGAAATTATAAAAGGGCCACTTTTATATTGGCTGAAGGGGGGAAAAGTGGCATGGGAGTAATAGCTTTTACAGATATACAATGAGAGTAGCCAAAATAAATATTGATTCCCTTCAAGCAGAGAAAATATCATGGGAAATGAGAAAATGGCAGCACCCTTTTCTAGGAGAAAGTAGGGACTGCAGATGCTGTAGATCAGAGCTGATAATGTGTTGCTGGAAAAGCGCAGCAGGTCAGGCAGCATCCAAGGAGCAGGAGAATCGACGTTTCGGGCATGAGCCCTTCCTGAAGAAGGACTTATGCCCGAAACATCGATTCTCCTGCTCCTTGGATGCTGCCTGACCTGCTGTGCTTTTCCAGCAACACATTATCAGCACCCTTTTCTAGCCTGCACTCAGAGCTTTTAGGGGAGATTGAGACATTCAAGTTAAAACTGTACTGAAGATATTAGAAGGAAAATAGATTTAAATTGATGAAATGAACAAGGCTGTTGTGAAAAAGTAATGTTTGAGTTTGTTTGTCTGCTCATCCCAACAATTGAAATTTCAGTTATTGAGAAAATGTATCAGGTTGAAAATTTCAGAAAGTGGGGCTTAGATAAAATAACATTAAATGGTGTCCAAATTATCCTATTACCAGGTAGCAATTTAAATTCAGAAGTATCATTAAGGGGAGGTGATGACCCTGTGATAGTATCACTAAACTGTTAGTCTAGGGACCTACGTAATGTTCTATGGATCCAAATCTGAAATTAAGAGTTTAATGATAACCATGAAACCATTGTTGTTTGTTGGAAAACCCATCTGGTTCACTAACGTATTTTAGGGAAGGAATCTGCCAGCCTCACTTGGGCTGGCCTACATGTGACTCCAGACCCACAGCAATGTGGTTGACTCTCAATTGCCCTCCGGGCAAACTAGGGATGGGCAATAAATGCTGGTCTAGCCAGCAGCACTCGCATCCTATGAGTGAATTAAAAAAAAATATATGGGTATGCAGCTTTATCATAGAAAGGATTAGCACAAAGTAAAACAATACATCAAAACAGGAAGTAAGAATTTGTAGGCAAGAATTAGGCGGTCATTCTAAATACCCAGTACTTGGCTTGAAATACACAAGTCATTACAAACAATATCCTTAGCTTCTCGGTGGAAATTGGATAGACTCTCTCATAACCCAGGAATGGCAGCACCTATCGAATAGAAATTCAACATAGTCACCCAATGATAAGTAGATTAGAATTGGAAATTAGTGCTCAGTTCACACCAACCTTGAATTCAACTTCTTTTTAAAGTATAGTTTCCATTTCAAACAAAATCCTCAGAATTCGTCATGAAATATGCCTTCCCGAGTTGTGGAGGGGCGCTGCCTGAGTTGTTACAGCACAGAAAGAAACCGTTCTATCCATCAATTCTCTCTGTCCGTCTGAATAAGTAATTCACCTAGTTCTGTTCTGCCTCCTTCTCTTAATAGCTTTGCGCATGTTTACTTTTCAGAATTCAAATGCTTCAACGTCCCTCCACTACACTTTCCAGCAGTGAGGTCCAAGTCTTAATCACTCGCTGCATGAAAACAATTCTATCTCATATCACTTCTGTTTGCTTTGGAAGTGACTATCAGTCTTGGCAGTCTCATTCTCAATCCTTTCATGAATAGGAACCATTTTTTCCCCCATCTGCTCTGTCCAAGCCCCTTATGATTTCAAATATCTCTATGAAATCGCATCTCAGTCATCTTTTCTCCAAGGGAAATGTTGCTAACTTTGCAAAACTGCCTTCATAACTGAAGTTCATTGTCATGAATCGTTTCTGCGCTTTCCCAATGCCTCCATATTTTAAACTGTATGCTGTGTACAGTATTGGTCTCCATATTTAAGGAAGGATGCAATGGTGTTGGAAGCTTTTCAGAGAATGTTTATTAGACTTAAGCCTGGAATGGGTTGCTTGGCTTATGAAGAAACGTTGACTAGGCTTGTACCTGCTGCAGTTGAGAAGAATAAGAGGCAACTTGATTGAACCATTTAAGATCCTGAGGGATCTTCAGGGTAGATGTGGAAAATATGTTTCCCCTTTACACCAGTTGCTGAAAGTAAACATTGCAGGCACGTACGTTGGCCTTCACAGTGAGAGTATCTGTACTCAGAAGCAGGAGAATCTCTTGTCGGAAAATCTAGAACTAGGGGTCACTGTATTAAAAATACATAGAAATACAGAAAGGAGTAGGCCATAGAAATACAACCCTGTTCCAACTCCAGCACCCTCTTCCTGCTTTCCCCCATATCCTTTGATCCCTTTAGTCCTAAGAATTACATCTACACCTTTCTTTAAAGCTTTCATTATTTTGACGCAACAACTTCCTGTGGCAGAGAACTCTAAAAGATACCACCCTCTGGGAGAAGAAATTTCTCCTCTTCTCTGTCCTAAATGATGTGCCTTAGACTGTGACCTCTGGTTCTGAACTCCCTGGTCATTGAGAATATCCTTTCTGCATCTACCGTGAACTATCCTGAGAGAATGTTAGAGGTTTCTATAACATCCCTGCTCATTCTTCTGTACCCTAGTGAATACAGTGCCAACCCAAACAACCTTCTGCTAAACAATCTTCTGCCAAACATCAGTCCCAGGAATTAGTCTGGTACTCCCCTAATAGTCAGACATCTTTCCTCAGATAAGGAGAACAAAACTGCACACAATATTCCAGGTGTGGTCTTACTAATGCCCAGGTTCTGTACATATGTCATATCATTTGCCTTCGTCACTGCCTGCAGCACCTGTATGTATACTTTCAACGACTAGTGTGCAAAGTCTCAACATATATTTTCCTTTCCCATCTATCCCCATTGAGATAATAATTTACCTTCTGTTTTTGCTACCAAAATGGATAACTTCACATTTATCCACATTACACTGCATCTGTCATGAATTTGCCCACTTACTTAGCATGTCTCATTCACACTGCAGTATTTCTGCATCCCCCTCAAAGTACACCTCCCACCCACCATTGTGTTATCTGCAAACATGGAGACATGACACATAATTTTCTCATCTATATTATTAATATATATTGTGAATAGTTTGGGTTCAAGCACTGATCCCTACTGTACCGCACCGGTCACTGCCTGTTACTGGGGAAAAAAAAATTCATTACTACTCTTTGTTTGTGTCTGCCAATCAGTTCTCTATCCATGTTGGTACACTACACCCAATCCCATGCACTTTCATTTTGTATGTAAATCTCTTATGAGGACCTTATTGAAAGCCTTCTGCAAATTCACATAAACCACATCCATGGGCTCTTCATTAGACTCTCACTAGTTACCAACCTCAAAAAATTTCCAATGGACTAAATATTCCTGCCATTCCTGACAGAATCCCTGCCATTTTAGTTTAAAAATTAGGAGATGCTCATTTTGGACAGAAGTATGGAGAAATACATTGTCACGTGGAATTGTGAGTCTTTGGAATTCTATTATTCAAATGACGGAGGAAGTGGAGTCTTTGAATATTTTTTCTCGTTTAACCAGTGGTCAAAAGTTATTGGGTTGAGTGGGAATGTGGAGTAATCAGATCAGGCATGATCTTATTGTATGCGGAACAGACTTGAGGAGCTGAGTGGCCTACTCCTGCTTATGTTGTTATGTTTGCATGTGAGTTTGTATCTTTCCTAAAGACCAATGCCCAGAACTGGGGCAATAACTTTAACTGAGGCTGGGCTACTTTCTTATATAAATTATTTGCTTTTGTACTCTGTGTCCCCAGGATTTTCAAACCCTAAATTATTGTATGCTTTATTATCTGCTAGATTATCTATTTATTTTCTTCAGAATCTATTCCACTCCACGGAACAGTGAGCCTTTGCTGACCTATGCTCAGGCCCAGTCACCTTCATTTTGTCTCAGAGTGAAGATGAGAGAGCATGGAAGGATTTTAAAATATGGTTGAGAATACTGAAAATGAGGCTTTGGTAGACCAGTAGCCGATGTATGTCAGTGAGCATAGGAATGATGGATGAACAGGATTTGGTGCAGGTTAGGATATAGGTGGCAGATGAGCTCAACATTTTGGAAGATATAAAGTGGTAGGTCAGCCAGGAGTATATGATACATTCTTGCCTGCCTCCGGAGAATTACTTCCTAGCAAAACAACTCCTGTTCCCTGCCACATATAAAAGTGTAAGTTCTACAGAAGGAGACAATGCTGACATTTTTTCTTTATGGGTTGAGCGTAGTTCAATCATTTATGTATGATGACATATGAACATATGAACCTCATTTATGAGTTATTTTTCAATTTCTTTTGAAGAGTTCTGCATAAGACATTAAACAAAATGTGCTTCTCCATAAAACTTCTATGGAGTCCTGATAAAAGTAAAGAATGAACATTACAGATGTGCATTTTTACAAAGATTAGTGAAAAAATACTTTATTTCCTAAGTGATATTTAAAGCACTGTCTGGAATTCATGTCTGTTGGCCAACAACTGACAGAGACAATTGATCAATTCATGAGGATGCAATGATAAAAGACATGGTTGTGATTTCATGACAGCACAACTCGTCAACAGAATGATCAAGTTCATGATAACACAATAGCACCATTCGCAACAGATATCTTGGACAAAACCAAAGGCTATAGCCTGGAAGTACTGCTACAATGCTGAGGAGGTGCCAGTGTTGTGGGCAAAGTTAAAAATCACACAACACCAGGTTATAGTTCAATATATTTATTTGGAAGCACTAGCTTCCTGTGCACTGCTCCTTCATCAGGTAGTTCATGGGACAGGATCATAAGACACAGAATTTATAGTACAAGAATATAATGTCATGCAATTGATATGATATATTGAACAAACCTAGATTGCTAGTAAGTTTTTCATGTTTTAGAATGAGTTGCAGGTTTTGATTCATTAGTATATAAATTCAATAACTCCTTTCAAGTCACATTCCTGAGATAATTTAAGGTCTTATAAATGAAAGGTGACATTTCAGCTCAGACAATGCATTAAAGGTGTGAAGTTAGAGCCTGTCAGTATTCCTATCTTGAGTCAGACTGGTTCTATTTCCAAAGTGGAATTTATAAAATAGTCACATGGATTGACTGCCTACATTGACTGCCTGCAGATTGTGTGTTTTTTGAGCAAAATGGAATGCATCTGAGAGAGAGTGCACACACGCACACCCCCCCGACACATGCACACATGCACATCCTCTCACAAGTTTATACAAAGTCACAGGAGAATTGACGTTTCGGGCATGAGCCCATGCCCGAAACATCGATTCTCCTGCTCCTTGGTTGCTGCCTGACCTGCTGCGCTTTTCCAGCAACACATTTTCAGCTCTGATCTCCAGCATCTGCAGTCCTCACTTTCTCCTATACAAAGTCATACTCATGCACACACTACAAAGTATGCAAACACACACACATGCGCATGTGCACACACACACACACATGGGCACATGCACGCATGTGCGCATACACAGACATGCACACATATACACACACATGCGCATATACATGCACATACACACACACTCTCTCTCTGTCTCTCTCTCTCTCCCTCTCAAGCATGCACATATATAAATCTATGGGGATAATTTGCATTTGCAGATACATTCTATTTTGCACAAAAAGAGCACAATCTGCAGGCAGTCAGTCCATGTGACTATTTTATAAATTCCACTTTGGAAATAAAACTGATCTGACTCAATATTGGGATATAGACAGACTCTAACCTCACACCTTTAATGGATTGTCTGAGCTGAGATGCCACCTTTTTCATAAAACCTTAAGGTATCTGGGAAGTATTACTTGAAAGGAGTTCTGGGATTTACATATTAATGAATCAAAACCTGAAACTTATTTTAAAAGATGAAAGACTTAACAGCGATCTAGGTTTGTTCAATATATCGTATGACACAATGATCTTGTGCTATAAATTCTGTGTCTTACGATCCTGATGAAGGAGCAATACTCCAAAAGCTAGTACTTCCAAATAAATCTGTTGAACTACAACCTGGTGTACTGCTACAAAGCACACACAAGTACGGGGCCGTACTGCTGGGTTGACAGATTTGACAGGCTCTATATTATTTGTTCACCATTGGCAAGTCCAGTCATGGCTCGAGACCTCATACCGCACCTAAAGTTTGCCCCGTTATTAACACTGTGTGAAAGATGCATGAGACCAGAGAAAATGTGAAGCATTAATGCAGAAGGAAAGGCCAAAACAAGTGTTTTGTCACTTTGAAGAGCCACAACCAAAAGTAAATTTATAAATAAACAGGAGTGTGTTCCAATCAGCATCAATGTGATTCCAATCAAGACCAGATCCACAAAATTCCAAAGGTTACAGTCGGATGATAAGGATTACCAAATCATTGATGCTCAAAGTAGGCTGATGTTCAGCATCATGAATATCAAAGAATATATTGGTACCAACTGAAGTTTTTGCCTTTGTCTAGACTATAGTCCCCTATAAATACAGAGCAGTACAATCTATGGGCAAAACTGGACACTCGTCATTTGCACATTAACGTTCTGTGAATCAAACTCCAGAAGCTCCTCAAATGACAGGCAGCAACCAAGTACTAGCTTTTGGAGTATTGCTCCAAATCCAAGAAAAGTAAACTCTAAAAATCAGTAAGAACTCAACAAAGTTTCAAGAGAAGCCCTTATTTTGATCCCTGGTACAAAGACCCTACCAAATCTCTTAACACCTTTTCAGTCTCTTGCCTTTTTAAAAAAAAAATCTGCTATTGTATTCTTCCCATGTATCTGCTACTCTTGTCCTGCTAAATGGAAGTTGTCATGGGTTTGGAAGGTGCTATCTGAGGGTCTTTGGTGAAATTCTGCAGGGCATCTTGCAGGTTGTACACACTGCTGCTACTGAGTGTCATTGGTGGAGGGAGTGGATGCTTGTGGATGTGGTGTTAATCAAGCGAGTTGCTTTGTCCTGCCTGGTGTCCAAGCTTCTGGAGTGTTGTTGGGGCTGCGCTTATCCAGGCAAAAGGGGAATATTCCATCACACTTTTGACTTTTGCCTTGTAGATGGTGAACAGGCTTTGGGGAGTCAGGAGATGAGTAGCCTGCCACAATATTCCTAGCTTCTGACCTGCTCTTGTCATTACTGTGTTTATGTGGTGAGTTCAGTTGAGTTTCTAGTCAATGGTAACCCCGAAGATGTTGATAGTGGGGGATTCAATGATGAAAACACCATTGAATCCAGGGGCAGTGGGTAGATTGTTTCTTATTGAAGATAGGATAGTTATTTCTTGGCATTTGTTTAGCATGAGTATTACTCTTTTAGTTAACTTGTTTGGAACCACAAAGTTTTACTATCAGGTCCAATGGATGTGTTACCTATTAGTCTCATTAATATTTCAGTGTGTTAACTTTGTGAGTTCCTTACTAGTACTGCACTTTCAGCTTCTAAAATTTCTGTTATGTTCTTTGTGCTCCTCAGTAAAGCCAGACACAAAATACTTGTTCATCATCACTGCAACCTTTCCATTCTCTATTATCATATCTCCAGTCAGTTTCAAAAGAATGTAGGTTTATTTAAACTTGTGTTTTCATCTTTCGTGCCAGCTCACAGCAACCAGAGGATGGACATTCAATGCATGTCAGTCTGAGGGAAGGAAACTGAAACACTGCCTCTACCTCTCCGAAAGCCAATGGCTCACCCTGTGTAAAAGTAATAGGAAGCTTAAGGTGAAGAAAGTGTAATTCACCTAAAATTTTACATTAGTATTTGGCATGCTGTTATGTTGCAATGCATTTTTTAAAATAATGTTACATAAAACGTTTCGATCAGCATCACTTCCACATCTTGCCCATTAATAAATCTTGAGTGTTAACTTGCCCTTTGATCCGTTTCACGATGACTGTCATAGCAAGACAGAATCCAAGGTTGAACTTAACCAAGATGACAGGACCACAACAAAAAGTCCAAAAGCAGACGGAAAATTCATGTCAATTGTTTGTGGCATTTTGCCCCCACGAGCAACTAAGCAGCTGCCATCCAGTCTGCGGTCCCTCTCAATGATGATAACACTGTTAACTAATCAGACAGTGAGCCTTTCAACAGCTCTGGTCACTGATGAAACAGAACTTCAGCTACGATGACTCAGTGATGAATGCCACCCTTCGAACAAAGTGAGCAGTGGGATGCTCATGGCTCACCGAGAGCAAGGAAATGTTGGCAGGGGAGCAGCCAGTGCCATCTGGCAGACCCTTGGTGAAGCACAGATCAATTAGGAAAGTCTGCCCAACCCAAGCCTGAAAGGAGACCATCAGGGCCCACAGGGCTATCTCCCATGTGGCTGAAGGCCCACCTATCTTTCTTCATGCCTCTTTGTTTTTATTGATTATCTCTTATTTCCTTGGCTTTACGAAGTGGCAAACCCTTCATACTTTCTCCAGGTGCACTTTTTATTTCTTCACTTCTATTCCAATTCTGTTTGTCTTCGCATTATGAAAACTTTTGTCATTTGATCTCATCAGTTTTCCATCAGTTTGTTTTGTTCTTTCATGAGATGTGAGAGTTCCTTGTAAGGCGTGTATTTGTCACCCATTAATAACAGAAATTCCTTTCCCTTACTTTGTTCCACCTTCCCTTCCTTTCACTCACACAAAACCTGTTACATCTCTAACTATTCCCAGTTCCAATGAAAGGTCAATAACCTGAAATGTTCTCTGTTTTTCGTTGTATAAATGCTGCCGGGCCTGCTGGGAATTTCCAGTATTTTCTGTTTATGTTTTAGATCCAGTATCAGTACCAGCAATGCTCATGGCAGAGAAATATTTAGCTTGTCTGCAGAAAAGCTTCCCATCTGTATCATATGAAACATTTTCCATTTCCTTTACTGTCAATGGAATCTCTAACTTCATGCCAAACTAAATCAGTTTTGTGATCTGAATTTGCATATATTGGGAAATGGGTTAAAGCAAACCAAGATTTTTTGAGCCTGTTAAACTTATCACATTTACCTTTAAAAAAACTCATTGGGCCGATTGGTCTACGATTGATTCTATGATCTATTAAAATGTAAACTGGTATTTCTTCTGACTTTGCTGTAAAGTCTCCCTGTGTCTGCATGGAGCTTGATCTGCATTAAAGTAATTAGTCAGTGAAATGTGTGGCTGATGAAAATAAATATTATAAATTTTGAAACTGGGTCAGAAATCACACGATCCCAGGTTATAGTCCAACAGGTTTATTTGAAACCACAAGCTTTCGGAATGCTGCTGCTTCACGTGACGAAGGGGCAGTGCTCCAAAAGCTTGTGATTTCAAATATACCTGTTGGACTATAACCTGGGGTCGTGAGACTTCTGACTTTATCCACCCCAGTCTAACATTGCAATTTTGAAATATTTTAATATTTCATGCTTATCTCTATCCCTTTTCCATATTAATGCATTTCCAGAAATGGACACAGGAAGTTCCCACCTGATTCATCCAGGAATTTACTTTAAATAGTTTTTCAATGTCACCATTTAGACATCCATTGAATTACAAGATTTTGGTACAGATGTATTGAATTAACTTGAATTGAATGGAATTTATTGTCACGTGTACCGGGGCACAGTGAAAAGCTTTGTCTTGCAAGCAATACAGGCAGATTATATAGATAAGTAAATCTTATCCAATCTGAACCATCAAGTCACCAAGCTGTCTTTGACAAAACCCATTCCAACCTGCAGGCTCCAACACCTACAGCAGAGCAGAAGAAGGTCATGGAAGCCACGTTGTGTAAGCTCCCCTCCGAATGGCACCTAGTCTTGGGTTTAGAATCATGCTGTTATTCCTCCACTATTATTGTGAATGGAGGTGGTGGTGGTGCGGGTGTGGGAGGGCTGGAGGGTCAGTTTTCTGGACAGCTGGTCAGTGATGTCTACAATATGGATTCATTCTCTGCACTGGCTGAGGTTACCATGAAGGTCCTGTACTCTCAACCTCCCCCTGTCACTTGAGGTATGGTGACCCTCAGGTTAAACCACCCCCTGTTGTCTCTCTCTAACGAGAGAGTGCGACTATGGTGACTTTACCTTTGCAATTACTATTATGAACTCCCTGGCTGAACAGCGCCTGCTTAACAGTAATTATTAATGGGTGACAAGTACTCACCTTACAAGGGACTCTCACATCTCATGAAAAAACAAAACAAAATTACAGAGAACATCTCAGATAGTTACTCAGGATAACTGGGAATAAACTGAAGTCTATGAAGAAAGTCTAGTCTCTTCTTTTCCCCTTAAATTTCTAGGTCCTTTCCTCAATCATATTCTTTGTGGGAGAGGGGTGTCATTTTTTTTGTTACATTTGGTGAATTATTAATCCTGTAGTAACCAAGAAACCCCCTCCCGTACAGCTTTTTCTAAAATCAATCTAAGTACACAGGGATCATGAAGGCGTGGACCTGACCAGGTAGTCACCGTTCCCTCCGTGACTACCTGGTCAGGTCCACGCTCCCCTAAAACCCACCCTCCCATCTTGGCACCTTCCCCTGCCACTGCAGGAATTGCAAAACCTGTGCCCACACCTCCGCTCTCGCCTCCATCCAAGGCCCTAAAGGAGCCTTCCACATCCATCAAAGTTTTACCTGCACATCCACTAATATCATTTATTGTATCTGTTGCTCCCGATGCGGTCTCCTCTACATTGGGGAGACTGGACGCTTCCTAGCAGAGCGTGTTAGGTAACATCTCTGGGACACCCGCACCAATCAACCACACCGCCCTGTGGCCCAACATTTCAACTCCCCCTCCCACTCTGCCGAGACATGGAGGTCCTGGGCCTACTTCACCGCCGCTCCCTCACCACCAGACACCTGGAGGAAGAACATCTCATCTTCCTCCTCGGAACACTTCAACCCCAGGGCATCAATGTGGACTTCAACAGTTTCCTCATCTCCACCCTTCAGGCTCTCTGCCTTTATTCCTGATGAAGGGCTTTTGCCCGAAACGTTGATTTTACTGCTCCTCGGATGATGCCTGAACTGCTGTGCTTTTCCAGCACCACTAATCCAGAATCTGGTTTCCAGCATCTGCAGTCATTGTTTTTACCTGCCTGATCCCATTCCCTAGGGAGGATTATTGATCCAGCTGCAGTCCAACTGTGCCTTTTATGGTTTCATTCCTATCTGCTGTTCTGATTCAGATTTTGAAAGTACCAGCTGCCTTTTCAATCCTTCCAAACAAATCACTTGACTCTAATTATACTCTCATTTTTGTGCCAGGGAACGCCAATCCATAGGTTTCCCAAGCCTGTGCCTTCAGCTCAACCTTCTATAATGGGGAGATGTGGACAACATGGGCTAAGCAGGAGAAAAGGCTGAACAGCTTCCATCTTCGATGTCACAGATGCATCCTCGACATTTCTTCCAAGGACAAGATTACCAAATCACAGGAGTGTGCTAATTCTGTCAGTATACATTCAAGTTAAGCTACCGATATCTGTGCCGGCTTGACCACGTCCATCAGATGGATAACAGTTGTATACCCAAAGAACATCTGCACAGTGAACTGGCTGCTGGATCGCACTCTCTTTGCTACTCGTAACTCTGTCTCAGGAACATCTGCAAACGAGATATGAAGATGGCTGACATGAACACTGACGACTAGCAGACATCACCAATGGCCAGAACCTTTGGAGGCTGACTGTTTGGATCGGATTTGGAAGAGTTCAGCAGAAACCAAAAGGTCAGCCAACCAATGAAAAGACCAACTAAAACAGAAGCCAACAGATCATGCACCTTCTCAGGCCACTGTCTTCCTCTGCAGCTGTCACAATACAGACTGCGAAGCCAAAGTGGGGCTCCTCAGGCCATGCTTAACATAGAATTGATGACCATGGTGCAAACTACTGCCTTATAAGATGGAACGCTGCCGATGCTTTCAGCTATAAGAGGATAAGAGACATGCAGCCATTTCTGTAGCCATTCACAACATTAGCATATCACAAATGCTTTCACTTGAAAAGCAGTCACTGTTGTAACAAAAGAAATGTCTTTAAAGATATACTTTTTTAAAAAAGTTGTCAATCTCAGTTTCACATCACACATTTACTCACAGCATTTTGTAAGTCTTGGCTGAAGCTTGGCAGGAGAGGAAGGCAGGAGGATGGTTATTTGGGGATGTTTGACTGTTTCCTTCAGTCATGGCCATAATCTGGCAGCAATTAAGTTGCCAGCTGTTGTTGGTGACGAGTTGGGGAAAGAGAGGTCTTGTTATGTAGTACAGGATTTAGTGAGGGGGGCAGCTGGTACAGAAGGCCTGGTGGATGGAGAGTGCCTTGGGCAATTTGATGAGATTGATTGATTGATTGATTGATCGATTGATTGATTGAGGGTGTGTGCTAGGCAAAATATCAACATAAACAAGATCAGCATTAGTTGAAGTTAGAGACTCCATTTGTCAGCCATTCATGATTAGATGTTAAGCATTTCTGGTGGACAAAATAACGGCTGGGAAGAAGCTGTTCCTGAACCTGCTGGTGCGTGTGTTCAGGCTTCTGTATCTTCTGCCTGACGGAAGAAGCTGTAGGAGATCATTGGCAGGCTGCAATAGGTCTTTGATGTTGTTTGCAGCCTTTCCATTAAGCCTATAAATGGAGCCTATAGATGGAAGTTTGGCTTCTGTGATGATTTGGGTTATGCACACCATATTCTGTAGTTCCTTACAGTCCTGGGCAGAGCAGTTATCATACCAGGCCGTTATGCACCTGGACAGTATATTTTCAATAGTGCATCTGTAGAAGTTGGTGAGGGGTCTTATGGACATTCCAAATTTTCTGAGCTGCCTGTGGGAGAAGAGACGTTGTTGTGTTTTCTTGACCGTTGCATCTATGTGGCAAGTCCAGGACAGGTTGTCAGTTATCGTCACTCCGAGGAAGTTAATACTCTCCACCTTCTCAACCTCAGCTCCGTTGGGGGTGTGGTCTCCTCCTTTCTTTCTGAAGTCAACGATCAGTTCTTTCGTTTTGCTGACGTGTCGAGAGAAGTTGTTCTTTTTGTACCATGTCACCAAGCCCTCCATCTCCTTTCTGTATTCTGACTCATCATTTGATATCCGCCTAACTATGGTGGTGTTGTCAGGGAACTTGTAGATGGCGTTCGTTTGGAATTTGGCCACACAGTCGTGGATGTACAGGGAGTACAGTAGGGGGCTGAGGACTCATCCTTGGGGGGTGGGGGGGGTCCAGTGTTGAGATTATTATGGAGAAGGTGCAGTTGTCTATCTTCACTGATTGCGATCTGTGGTAGAGAAAGCTGATGATCCAATTGCAGAGGGTGGAGCTGAGACCTAGATTTCAGTGGTTTGAGATCAGTCTGGAGGGGATACTGGTGCTGAAGGTGAAGTTGTAGTCAATGTACAGGAATCTGATGTAGGTGCCTTTGCTGTCCAGGTGCTCTAAGGATGATTGCAGGTCTAGGGAAATGGCAACCACCGTGGACATGTTACGTCAGTAGGCAAACTATAGAGGACCGAGGCAGGCTAGAATTGGTATGGGCTATGACCAGCCTGTTGAAGCACTTCATGATTGTGGAGGTCAGAGCCACTGAGTGGTAGTCATTAAGGCACATTGTATGTGCTTTCTTAGGTACTGGGATGATGGTGGTCAGTGGTTTGTGTTCAGGGTTGTGGTGATGCAGGTTGGGTCCCTCAATGGCCAAGTCTTGTGAGATCTGTCATACCTGGGCAGCCAGGGAATCAGAATGTTAGCCTCACTAAAATATTTAAGTTGCCAACTCACTGACTGGGAGAAGATTGGCTGACCACCCACCTCCAATTGTTTCTGTTAAACCGGAAAGTGGGGAGTTGGAGGCACTTTGGTGTTCACATAAAATTTTAATAGCACCCCAGACGAAAACTCAATGTTTTGTTCAGGGGTAAGCATGGTCCATCCATTTTTTTACAGGTCAGTCGTGCTATTACCATTTCAGACATGATAGAACACTGGATCTCAGACACACCAAAGCCCAGAAGTTGACAGTGCAATATTTCCCTAATGTATTGATTCCTAGCAATTGCTGCTTGTGTATTAGCAAAAAACATTGGAATTGTCTTAGTGTCTCTCGCCCGTAGGTGTTCAACGTTTGGGTGGAGATTTGTAGCTCGGGTGCTCGTTGTTGTGATTCTGTTCGCCGAACTGGAAATTTTTGTTGCAAACGTTTCGTCCCCTGTCTAGGTGACATCCTCAGTGCTTGGGAGCCTCCTGTGAAGCGCTTCTGTGGTGTTTCCTCCGGCATTTATAGTGGCCTGTCCCTGCCGCTTCCGGTTGTCAGTTTCAGCTGTCCGCTGTAGTGGCCGGTATATTGGGTCCAGGTCGATGTGTTTGTTGATGGAGTTTGTGGATGAGTGCCATGCTTCTAGGAATTCCCTGGCTGTTCTTTGTTTGGCTTGCCCTATAATGGTAGTGTTGTCCCAGTCGAATTCATGTTGCGCTTCACAGGAGGCTCCCAAGCACTGAGGATGTCACCTAAACAGGGGATAAAACGTTTGCAACAAAAATTTCGAGCTCGGCGAACAGAACCACGACAGTAGTGTTATATTATCTGGACTTGTTTAGCTCAGGCAGAAGAGTTTCAATGAAACCGCCTTGGCTCATTGCTAATCTAAGGAATTCTGTCCCAGTAAATTTTTCACAACCTGGGAGAGAATAGGGAGTCATTTCACCTTTTCTTACCTGTCTGTACAGAAGGAGGGAGGATTTAATTAAACTGAATAAATTTGATATTTCCTTACATTTTCTCTCCCACATTTCAATTCACTTCCAAAGCTTGTATTTCCCTCCTTCCCTTGAAGGGATTACTAAATGAGAAAAAATAGAAGAAACCAGGTACCAGGTCTTGAGGATAGCTACCAAGGTAATGTGGAATGGAATTATAACTGTGCAGGTTGTAGTAGTATCCACATATTTCAATTCAGATGGCTAAGGATGATGCAAGCTGATTGCCTTGCACTGATACCAATCCAGGTTTTCAATCTAGTTGCTCAAAGATGTCCCATGAAGGTGATGGTATTTTAATACAGTGAAGCATGCATGCTATGACAGTCCTCAAAAAAAACTAAAATAGGCCTATTAAAAAGAGCACGACATAACATAATGATGTACGAATTGGGAGACCAATGTTGTATACTCCCATACCAGTAAATCAATTCTATGGTGATACTTTCCCACAGAAGGATTTGTGTAATCCTGACAACAATCAAGTCTGGTATAACTCTTCAGAACTCTCTACAGATGCTATCAGATATGTTGAGTTTATCCAACTGTCCCCTTGTTTGTAATAATTTCATTGCGCTTATTGTCAATATACAAACAAATTCAGACTACCATTGTAGGGCAAGCCAAACAAAGAACAGCCAGGGAATTCCTAGAAGCATGGCATTCATCCACAAACTCCATCAACAAACACATCGACCTGGACCCAATATACCGGCCACTACAGCGGACAGCTGAAACTGACAACCGGAAGCGGCAGGGACAGGCCACTATAAATGCCGGAGGAAACACCACAGAAGCGCTTCACAGGAGGCTCCCAAGCACTGAGGATGTCACCTAGACAGGGGACGAAACGTTTGCAACAAAAATTTCCAGCTCGGTGAACAGAACCACAACAAACATTGGAATTACACAACAAAACCACAATCTGAGAGGCCAGCCTTGAAGTAATTGTTTACATTAACTTCCTAATAATATATTTATTGTTATAGAATAAAAGCTTGCAAACCTGAACCTAAAGCCATAATCTTGTAAATTAACCCAAAGAACAGAACCACAACAAACATTGGAATTACACAACAAAACCACAATCTGAGAGGCCAGCCTTGAAGTAATTGTTTACATTAACTTCCTAATAATATATTTATTGTTATAGAATAAAAGCTTGCAAACCTGAACCTAAAGCCATAATCTTGTAAATTAACCCAAAGATCCTTCCAAAGAAAGAACTTTATATATGTTTGTTTCAGTTTATTAAGACCGTAAAGCTATTATAGAAGATCCTATTATAAATCATTGTGTTATGGTGCCAGCCCATGGTAATATTAGACATTCCAGCATGAAATCTGCCATTAATTTATTTTGCAATGTGGTTACCACAATTGTCAACCACTGAATATATTTGCAAGCGGCTGTTAATATTCTTAAAACAAAAGAGCATGAGTACTTTTACTAAACAAATTTAAATAACAGAAAACAAAGGTCCCTGAATATAAGACAATTCCATCAGTGTGTTCCAAAGCATTATTTCAAACATTGCTTAGCATCTAGCAGAGATCAATCGAAATGAGTGACCTTGAGTCCAAAAATAGCAATTGCAAACATTATTTTCCTTTAAAATTCTCAGCAGTGTTCAGAGATCATTGGAAATCAACTGAAAAGAAAGTGAGCTGAGACAGAAGTTTGATCAGTGAAAAATGACCAAGAGAATGAGAAACTCAAAGATCAATATTCTTGAAGTGCCAGCTGCAAGCTGTGACTGTTAAACAGAGTACTATTGCCTCACAGAGCCAGTTTGATTCCAACCTGGGGCGATAGTCTGTATGGAATTTGCACATTCTCCCTGTGTCTGCGTGTGTTTCCTCCAGGTGTTCTGGTTTCCTCCCACAATCCAAAGATGTGCAGGTTAGATGAATTGGGCATGCTAAATTGCCCGTGGTGTTCAGGTATTTGTAGGTTAGGTGCATTAGTCAGGGAAGATCTAAAGTTATAGGGTAGGGGAATAGGTCTGGATGGGATACTCTTCAGAGTGTCGGTGTGTCATATTGGGCCGAAGGGCCTGTTTCAGCGCTGTAGGGATTATATGATAAATCACTGCAGTGATCATCATAGTCACTGTAAGACCATAAGACATAGGAGCAGATGTAGGATATTCAGCCAATGAAACCTTGACGATAAATGTCTATATTCTGTTCTATTCTATTTTATTTGATGATCTGATAATCCTCAAATGCACTTTTCTGCCTTTTCCATATAATCCTTGATTCTTTTACAAATTAAAACTCTGTCTATCTCAGCCATGAATATACTTATTGACCCAACCTTCCCCTTGTGAAATCACTGCCATTATTGGCTGACATAGAGTCATAGAATCATATAGCATGGAAACAGGTCCTTCAGTCTAACCAGTCCATGCTGAATATAATCCCAAACTAAACAAGTCCTACCTGTCTGCCCCTGGTCCATATCCCTCCAAACATTTCTTATTCATGTACTTATCCAAATGTCTTCTAACCATGTCGACCCCTCCCTCAGGAAGTTCATTCCACACAGGGACCATCATATAGACAGAAGGAAGAACATCCAAGGAACCTGTTAACCAATCAGCAAAGGATTGCAATATTCTGTCTTTTGCAGGGAGGCAAGTGTATATTTAATTGCTAGCAATGTGTTGGATGGTCTCGTTCCAAGATCTGATCTTTGATGCTTCTGGAATGAGAGACTAAAATCTCTGATCCACGTACGTCTGAGTAATCATTTATGTAACAACAGAGAAATGTTTTTCTAAATGTCTTGTAGTAGTTTGTATTAAATTTATGACTTGAAGATCTTGCCAAGGTCACTATTCTTCACTCAGATGCGTTATTCCGACATTGTGGATAGAGCAGTGCAAGCATCAAAGGAGTGGGCAACCCTGAGAATGGCTGCAGGTCAATCCAGCAATTCATCAGCAAAGAGATGTGTTTTTCTGACTTTCCCAACTTTTGATCCACATTGGCTGCACACAATAAAGTAACACCATGCTGATAAAATCCAAATTTATGTTCTGTCTTTGCTTTAGTTGGCTCATCCCTCTTTTTTCTTGTTAATGCGTATGCAATCACTCTAGTCGACAAAACATATATTTTTTAAAATGTAACTGTATCGAAAAATGGCAGAAATATTTTCCCCAATCAAGTGTAGAATAAATTTGGTTTATTACATACTAATTAATAAACTAGAGCTGTGTATGTGGTTCTTTGTAATAACTTCATTGCAGAAAATAAATTCCCCTTTTGAACAGAGATCAGTATCTAGCCAGCAAGCATGTTCAGAACAGCTTTCATTCTTGGCACTCGACAAATCAGTTTCAAATATGTCTTGAGCAGTGCAAATTCTTTTTGTATAGGCTGACTGTTTTTCCCAGTCCTCCTACATCCTCAAGCAACAAGTGGTATGTTGTTTTATGTATGTTCCTGATTTTCACAGCCCTTATTATTCACTTAGTGAATATGATAGAGATTTTCTGTCCGAGTTACAAATTGATGATAAGATTTAATACATTTCAGTTTTTTTCATAGAATCCCACAGTATTGGAAAGTGTTAGAGCACTGGAATTGCTAGTCGTAGAGAGATTTCCATATCCTTATGCAGCTGGGAGTTTATACCAATGGGAAAAGTAATTCAAAGTCACACCTCTTCTCCTTACTTATTCAGTCTGATTATGAGCTGATTATATTTTTCCTCTGAATCTAGATCACTTTCCGGGCTTCGTGCAGGATGTCCCTTTGGGATTAGTCTGGTACAACAACATAACAAAAATTGGATACATTAGTGCAGTGGTTATCTGGCTGAACTAATAACCCGGAGTATGTGAATTCTTGGTGGTTCACAAATTTGAAAGTGTGGCTTAGCAGGTCATGCTTGCATCAACGCCCTTGTTCAATAAATGTCAGTCTTGACAGCAACACCCGCATCTTGAAATTGAAGTTTGGAAGGTGTTCCGAATTGGCTCCTGGAATCATCATTCCCCAATCCGGGAGAACAGGATAACCTGAGCTTTCAAATTATTCACAAAAAAAAATGGCGTCCTGTTACTTATTCTCAGCGCCTGTACTTTGTAGGAGAGGTTTGGATTTTTTTATTCATGAGATATGAGCATCACTGGCAAGGTGAGCATTTATTGCCCATCCCTAATAGCTCTTGAGAGGATAGTGTTGAGAGGATCCTTCAACAACACCTTTCAAACCCACAAATTTTAGAGAGACCGGGGCAGCAGAATGCACGTGGTCATCTCCCCTCGCAGGTTCCCCTTCAGGTCACTCAACATCCTGATGAGGAGGTGTGTACCTTCCATGTCAATGAGTCAGAATCCAGGAATTCCCTCTCTATTAGTTCTGGCAGTGCCCTGACACCATGTGGACAGTAGTAGTTCTGTAGGGCAGCCCACCAGCACTTTTCATGGACAGGTGAGAATTGACAGTAAATATTGGCCCAGAGACTTCTACATCCCATGCAATGCACAGTGGCTAATCAGTCCACCTCTTCAGAATATACATCTCTCAGCTAGTTACACGCAGAAAGAACCTGTTTGTTGTTTGTTTTTTATTGAATGCGCTACCAGCTCTGGTAACGAAAATGTGAATCCCTACAATTATTCAGGCCAATGACTGAGCAGATAGCGCCTCCGTTGTTGATACAGTGATGGTGTGGGGGAGAGTGACAGTGAAAGGCGAACCATTGCCACAGCAGGTTGCTTGGGCACTTGAAACCTTCCTTTTACACCATCCGATGAATACAGTCATTATATTTGGTTCCGTCCAGGACTCTATATCACTTCAGTCACTGCAGCTCAAATTACGTCTCATTTTAATCAGGTATGAGTGTGGCCAAGCCAATTTGACTTGTTAAATATGCCAATTTGTTCTGATGCAGATTTTTCCATTTGCCAGAAAGTTTATTTTCATACACTAGATCAAACTTAAAGTAGCAACCTGCCATTTTATCAGGTCACAGCAAGTACCATTTTCCTGGTTTCTTTCTCTAAGTTTCTACAAATTTAAATGGAAAGTAAAGCTTCCTCGACTCTTTTAAATTGCAAGTCAACAGAAAATGATGCTTCCTCTACACTATCCCCATCAAATACTTCCAGGACAGGGACAGCACGGAATTAGACACAGAGAAAAGGGTGGCACGGTGGCTCAGTGGTTAACTCTGCTGTCTCATAGTACCAGGGACTGGGTTTGATTCCAGCCTTGGACAACTGTCTGTGAGGAGTTTGTATGTTTTCCCAATGTCTGCATGGGTTTCCTCCCACAGTCCAAAGATGCGCAGGTTAGTTGGCTAAATTGTCCAGAGAGGTAATGACTAATTGAATTAGCCATGGGAAATGCAGAGTCACAGGGATAGCACAAAGGAATGGGATGCTCATTGGAGGGTTGGTGTGGACTTGATGGGCTGAGTGTAGGGAATCTATAAACAGATCTTTGTTTGTTAATGAAGGAGGCTACATTTGCCACTTGCTTTGGGAAATACATTGCAGGCAAAAATGAATGACCATGAGAAGAATTATATTATGAAATAGATGGATGAGTTCCTCTTTTTGAAGAATAGCTTGTTGTTGCTCATTCTGGTGAAAATATAAATGATTAAAATGATTGCTACGTAGATCAATTACCATTCAACTGGAAGACTGTAAATTTAATTTTATATCTCTGCCATTCCTGTATAGACAACGATTATTCATAATGTCATTTTCTAAATCCCCTCAGTGCCTGCTGGTGTCTATCATTTAACAACGGCTGACATCCAACAATCAGAATATTTGCTATTACTCAGTTATACATTGTAATATATTAATAAATGGACATTTTATAATCACATAGGTCTATGTACTCATCATAGTGGCTCCGGAAGGTACAGTGATTTTTAGAAAGTTTTATATTGTTGACTTTGGAACAGGATTTGGATAATACAGCAGACACCAGTTGAAACGGATGATACAGATGTACTTTGCTTAGACAAATAGAAGGTGAAATGTGATCCATGTGCAATATTCTGTCAGAACTGGAAATAAATGCTAATATTCATTTATTCATATCCAGTTTAATGTGCAACTGTTGTTTTTGGCAATTAATTGAAATATGGATATCATAAACATGGTAATTTTCTCCCATTAATAATTTGCTGCTTAGTTTTGCTTTGCAAATCTTCAAATTGTTCCTTTGGTGATTAGTGTGTCACAATGGAAGCACTCACCAGGTGTGATATCACAATTTCTTTCTGGGTTGTAATCTACTTTTTACCAGCTGAATAGTTCTGTATGACAGGGGTGTTTATGAGCTCTCAGAGCACATAGAATAAGGGTGCTAAACATGTGAGGATATCACTGAATAGAAATCCAGAATTCAGAGTCAGAACCCCAATCACCACTTGTCAGGACTGACTGGATTCAAACCCTTCACATTGTGAGGTGGCAATGTTATCACTAGGTCAGAAAGCTCATGCCCTGTCATTAAGTCACTTAAGTTGATTCAAAAGCTCATCACTACGATGAAAAATGTAATGGTGGTTGTTGGGGAAAAGGTTTGTTTGTGTGTCCTTCAGGGCAGGCACTACCATGGACTGTCATCAACTTGCCCCATGCAGCATTCTTCACTGTTGTCATTGCAGAGCCAATGGCCTATGGTCTGACTTCTCTCCAGGAACTGATGCAGTCTGCATCGTGTCAAAGTGCTGCCATGCAAACAAAACTCTCGTCCATACTGTTATGTTCAGGGGTGCAATGTTGTAATGCCCTTTGCTCATAAATGGGAGAAGCAAGTATGATTAGTTTGCAAACATGCAAGGGACAGATAGTAAATGAATAAAGTAGATGCAGTTTTAATACATTCATTGGGCACATTATACATTGAGCTTGATCATAGCAATATAGTGCTAACCCTTTTCCATTATTTGCTTTTATTGTTCATTTTGTTGATGTTATGTCAAAGTTGATCAGGATGATGGCTACCAGGAAAAGAAGGAGACCACTGAGCTGGCACTTTTAACAGATTCTTGTAGCGAGAACTTTTGTTCTTTCTGCTCTCAAGTACAACTGTTCTTGTTTGCTTTTGTTATCCTACCGAATGGACCAATCCAGAGAAAACTTCAACTCACACATAAGGTGCACAGATGAGAAGCAAAGGTCTTCTTAAGAAATCCAGTCTGCACGCAGTAGGGAGGCTGGTCACAAGTCAGAAAACCATCTGATTCAGTTGTGTGTTGAGCTATGACTCATTAACCCAGCCACAGCATTCATTCCCCACTTCTAGATTTTTCGACCAATCAGAAAAGGCTGTATGTGATTAATGGTTCTTTTTGTCAAAGGAATGATCTTTAGTTAGGGATCATGATGATTCAACTGTACATTGATCCCTGGGGCTCACCAGCTTCAAGAATGGAAAGGAGATCGAAGAAAACCACACCATGAATGTGGGTCTCCCTCCCCTTGGCAGTTAAAATTCTGTTCCAGACCTCTGGATAGTTTCCTCCTGAAACAGTTCAAAGGTTAGACATCATGCTGTTGCTCAAACCATAGTTTGCACAGCACAGGTCACACACACTACAGGAATTAGGAATCTGTTCAGATAAACTACAATAGAATGGGGTCTCACACATTGTGAACCAGGGGCTGTTCCGTGATATGGTCGCCACTCGTGTAAATATTCTGACATTTGTGATGCATAAATGTGGAGGGGTTGGAATGTGGGTGGGAATACATAAGTCAACATGAACTGCTGACCATTGAAAATGCATGCTTAATAATTAGCAGCTTGTTTTAAAACTCCCCAGTTTTTAACTTGGTGCGGAAGCATGAAAATCAATGGAAATTAAAATTAAATGTTTTCTGTAATTTGCCCACACTCAGACACACACCCACTTACAGACTTATACCCCTTTACACTCACACTCACACATACACAGACACTCATACCCCCTTGTGCACACATACCCACATGCACACACACAAATAAGTTTGTGGGGTGAATTTGTACTTGCAGAATTACATTTTATTTTGCTCAAAAACTGCATGAGTCCATGAAAGATTCTAAAAACCCTTTTTGTTAGATTAGAATCAGTCTGAACATTGGGGCACAGACAGCCTCACACAAGGCACCTTGCACCTTCAATGCATTATTTGGGCCAACATGGCACCTATTGTTAAAGTTCACTTGAGAATGTAACTTTAAGAAAGTTCTGGAATTTACATATGAAAGAACTGAAACCAACATGCCCGTTCTAAAAGCTGAGAGACTTAACAAACAATCCAGGTCTTTTTCAACATACGTATTTCAGTTACATCACACTGTAAACTTCTACTATAAATTCTGTGTCCAATGATATACTCCACAACCACCTGATGAAGGAGCAGCACCCCAAAAGCTAGAGCTTCCAAATAAACTTATTGGACTATAACCTGGTGTTGTGTGATTTTTAACTTTTGTACACCCCACTCCAACACCGGCTCCTCCACATCATGCCCTTGAAATTGATTTGCCAGAAAAATGATGACTCACATGAGTTGCCTACGTCCCTGTTTTTTTGTTGGATAATCAAATCAAGTTAATGGTGTTTGAGTGCTAAAAAGGAGACTGTCTTGCTTATTACGGATGTGGTTTTTTTTACTGCAGGCTATGTTATCTGATGCAGCATTGATTCTGTAGAGATTAGAATGAGGTCACCCAGCTCAAACTCACTGAATATGAATTCCCTGGTTGGGCTGTTAATCTGATCCAATCATGGAGCTCTGGCTGACTGATAAAAAGATAAGGGTCAGCTCAAAGGGTCTTCGGTGCGGGCTGCCTTAGAGTTGGCAGAAGGTGGGAGGGACAGGTGGCTTGCTGGGGGTCTGTATTGTATGCACTGATTTTATGTAATTGGACTGTCTTATGTACAAATGTCATTGTTATTGTTTTGTAATGATTGGAACTGGGATTTGAAGTTTGTCTTCTTTTCCCTGAAAACTAGTTGAACAATAGGGTTTGGGGCACGGCTTTGCCTGTTTCTCTGTTAATGTTAACTGGTTTGTAAACTGCATTGTTTAATTAAAAAAAAGATGAGGGTCAGAGATTCTGACACTCTGTGTGTTGACTCTGATGAGGTTTCTGCCAGAGTCAAGGACTTTCCACGTGTAAATAAAGGGTGACTTGGTGACAGGATACTGGCCTCTATGGAGTTACTTCAGCTGGCAATGAGAATAAAGCACATCATGAGAAAACTTGCTCACAACAGTCATCTTTGAGTTAGGGTAAAGTATTTCTTGCATCATGTCGTTATTTGGGAAGCTTGACTAGTTTGACCCTGCCATCGAAGACTGGGCCTATTATGTGGAAAGAAGATGTCAAATTTTCCAGGCAAACAACAATGTGGCAGATGAAAAACAATGAGTAAAGCTCCTGACAGCCTGTAGACCCACAACTTTTTCAGTTATTAGGAGCTTAACCTTCAATAAGGGACCAGATACTCAAACCTTTCAAGAGATGTTGGATGTAGTTAAGGAATATTGCAACCCAAGCCTCCTTTAATTCTGAGATGCTCTTGATTTTATTCGGCAATTGGAGAACCAGGGGAATCCATGTCAGAATTTTTGACTTGGTTAAGATGATTGACTGACAGAGTCAATATGACTTTGGTTTATCACTTAATAGGATTCTAAGAGACCATTTGATATGTGGGATTAATGATATTACCATGCAAAAGCGTTTACTAGCTGAAGTCCAACTGGACTTCAAACAGATACTACAACTGGCTTTATCAGTGGAAAATGCAGCAAGTGAAGCATAAGAATTGTGTGGTATTTCAATGCAAGTGAACACCCTTGGCAGTCCGAGCTTGGGAAACACCAATTGCATAGCCTTGCTCAGGACATATCCTGATCAGAGAAATTCTAGGTCAGCCCACAGCAAAATCCCAAACAAAGCCAAGCCTTGGCCAAACGGTTAAAACTTTCTTCAGGATCCAGACCAGCAAGCCATTGTAGTTGCTGCCGGAATGCGGGCTTGATGCAACAAAACAGTCCTGCCAGACCTAAATTGAGTAAGACAACTCATAGACCGGTATCCAGGAGAGTGTACACCCTGGGAAATCCAACTTTTATCTGGGTTAAAACAGTTAAATTGCTTAGCAACATCCAGACCAGAACCAACCAAAATAAACATCTGGTTAAATGGTCATCTGATTCTAACAGAGGTCAAAACAAGTGCAACCATTTCAGTAATCGCAGAACAGTTTTTAACAACGTTTCCTCTAGACTTCAACCCTTAAGCTGATATAAGATCAGGACCAAACTGAGAACCTATACCAGGGAACTGTTACATATTAAGGGTACAACTTCTGTTTCAGTCTCTTCTGAAAGGCAGCTGGTTCATATGTCACTGTTTGTAGTAAGAGGCTCAGGCCCAAGCTTGATGGATCAAAATTGATTGAGACTGATTTGCCTGGTGTGGCTCAACATTTTTCAATTAGAAAACGGCTGCCTGAGTGATGTTTTAATGAAGTACCCAGGAGTCTTCCAGAAAGGTCTAGGGGCTATCGAAGGAGTTAAGGCCACCTTGCATGTTGACCAGGAAGTAATTCCACGATCCTGCAAGGCTTACCTGGGTGCCGTTTGTCTTAAGTACAAAAGTAGAGGCAGAAATCAGGCTGGAAAGCAAATGAATCATCAGCAGCCCAGTTTGCGAAATGGGCAGCACCGGTTGGACTGATTTTGATGCCTTTGTGAGGATTTCGAAGAAATGGCAAACCACTTTTCGCAGTTGGATAAATATCTAATGCCTCGCATGGAGGATTTATATGCAAAGCTGACAGGGAGGCTGTCCTTCACAAGGGAACGTTTGGAATATTGTGTGCAATTCCTGTCTCCCTCCTATAGGAAGGATGTTGTGAAACTTGAAAGGGTTCAGAAAAGATTTACAACTATCTTGCCAGTGTTGGAAGGTTTGAGCTATAGGGAGATGTTGAACAAGCTGGGTCTGATTTCCCTGGAGCGTTGGAGGCTGAGGGGTGACCTTAAAGAGGTTTATAAAATCATGAGGGGCATGAACAGGGTAAATAGATAAGGTCTTTTCTCCTGGGATGGGGGAGTCCAGAGCTATAGGGCATAGGTTTAGGAAAGATTTAAAAGGAACCTAAAGGTCAACCTTCTCATGCAGGGGGTGGTGCGTGTATGGAATGAACTACCAGAGGAAGTGGTGGAGGCAAGTACAATTACAACATTTAAAAGGCATCTGGATGGGTACATGAATAGAAACAGTTTAGAGAGATATGGGCCAAGTGATGGCAAATGGGACAAGATTAATTTAGTATCTCTGGGCGGCATGGATGAGTTGGACCAAAGGGTACATTTCCTTGTTGCCCATCTCTCTGAGCTTATGACTTTACCTGCAATTGCCTTAAGATGTGGATTCCCAGAAATATGTTACAATTAGTACCCAAAAGGATTTGTCCCAATATACGAGACTGCCATTTGGGGGATTGTCAGCTTTGTTCAGTTTTTCAGCAGGTGATGGAGAATGTTTTGCAAGGTCTCCCTCAGGTCACCATTTATTTGATTGACATACTAATAACGGGGAAGACTAATAAAGAGCACTTAGAGAACTTGGACATAGTCATTAGACACATTTCCAAGACAGGCATACACTGAAGAAGGAAAAATATGTGTTCCAAGCACCCTAAGTGACCTACTTGGACTACAAAGTTGACAAGACTAGGTGACACCCGTTGGATGATAAAGTGAGGTCAATCAAAGGTGCCACAGCTCCCTTGTCAGTATAAGAACTTAGGTAATTCCTTGGGCTGGTAAATTATTACGGAATATTCAGACATAACCTGGCTTCCATCTTGGCACCATTGCATCAACTCTGAATGTGTCAGCCTTGAAAATGGTTGCATAGCCAAGCCCAGGTTTTCAGTGAAGTGATGAAATAGCTATCATCCTCTAAGGTTATGGCATACTATAATGCCAAGCGAGATCTGATATTGATATGCGATACCTCCCTGCATGGCATTGCGGTGGTTTTAGGTCATAGGTGGCTGTTACGACACGGGACAAACCCTCCTGCTTAATTTAAAACCAGCAACACAGAAAAGATTTATCCCATGCAGTAATCTGTAAAAATTCGAGTGGCCAAGAGCTATTTAAAGTAAAAATTAACAACTTTATTTCTTAAAGTATAACAGAGAATAATTAACTAACAACTATTTACAATTCCTTACTCTGACCTAACTGTTCCCTTCCCTTCTATAATACTAGTCCAATAAAACTCCTAATTAAGATTTACAAAACAAGTCTTCTTGTCTCAAAACCAGGCAGCTTTTGGTTCTTCTATTTGGATCTTCCTGTGTCTTCTTTTCTTCTTCTTAGGGATTTCTGTGTTACAGGTTACTGATCGAAATTGGTACTTTTAAGAGTGCTAATTTTCAGGCAGTCTTTTATCTGCTGGAGCGTGGCAGTTCTCCTCCCAACTGTTCAGTTTTCCCCAGCATTATACCTTCAAAACATTGGATTATGTCATTGGCTTTTAAGATTGTCAATATGCTCAATTCAGACTGGATTGGAGTTTGGTATTTTCCAGGGTAAAATTTTGAACTGATTGGCCAAATTTGAATTTGTTTTTCTCTCCAGGCAACAAGCTAATCGAGTTGTTCAACCAAATGTTACATTGTTACCTTATTGAGAATACTTGGCACTGTGTTCGGTAGTTCTGCTGTTTATAACTCTTTTAAAGTACACCCACATCTTCATAACACCTCTCCCCTTCAGAAAAAATAAACCATCATAATGAAAAGATGGCTTCATTCTTTTTCTCTACTTTTTAAACAATGCATCCTAACATACAGATAACTTTAATAAGTTCATCTTAATTTCTTCCTGTATACCTGGATATATATTACATTAAAAAAAGAACATCTCATCTGAACTCTATCAGTTAAATCCATGATAACACATCTGCAATTATATTCTTCCGACTCACAACATGCATGATTTTTAAATTAAAAGTCTGTAACATAAGATAACAATGAAATAGTTTCATATTCTTATCTTTAAAATGTTCTGAGAATGTAGGTGTATCGTAGTCTGTGTACACAACCGTCTGTGACATTGTTCGTGACATACACATTACAATGTTGTAAGGCCAGTTCCAACCTCAATATTTCTTTTCAATTGTGGAGTATTTCCTCTGGTGGATGTTGATCTTCTTTGAAAAGTAACCACCTGGCAGTTCATTCCCATCCTCACCTCTCTATCGGAGTTTAGCTCCAACTCCCGGGTCACAAGCATCGATAGTGACCTTAAAAGGTTTTGAAAAGTTTGATGTGGCTAAAACCGGTTTGGTGGTTAATATACATTTCAAATGGTCGAATGCATTCTGGCATGGCTCTGTCCACCGAAACTTTGTGTTCTTCTTCAGCAAATTGGTTAATGGTGCCACTACACTGCTGAAGTTTAGAACAAACGTCCGATAGAATCCACTGAATCCTAAGAATTGAAGCACCTCGTTCTTCGAGGTTGGTCGTGGAAATTCCTCAATGGCCTTTGTCTTTGTGTTCCATGGGGTCAACCTTCCATGACCGATGTCATGTCCCAAGAACGTCACCTCTGCTTTTGTGAATTCAGTTTTATTTAAGTTCATCACCAGTTTTGCTTCTCGTAGTCATTCAAAGAGCTCTGCCAACTGTACCATGTGATCTTTCCATAACTCACTAAAGATCACTACATCGTCCAAATATTTGCAGTTTATTAACCCAGCCATGAGTTCATGAGTCTTTGGAATGTGGCAGGTGCATTCTTCATTCCAAAGGGCATCACTTTGAATTGATATAGCCCATTTAGGGTTACAAATGCAGAAATTTCTTTTGCTGTCTCTGATAAAGTACCTGCAAGTAACCATGCATTAAGTCCAACTTGGTGATGTAACTGGCATTTCTGACTTTCTCGATACAATCCTCCAAAAAAAGAGACAGATATCTTACTAACCTATCCCACTCCTCAAGGACTGCTTTATTTTTTATCTATTTTGAGACACATCAAAATTCATATCATTCGGATTTGATTTCTCACTCTGCAGGACAGTAACTACCATCTGTTTCTCCAGTTCTTTCTGTCTTGTATAATACAGTTTCAACATGTTCACATGACATTATGGATACCTTTTTTATTCTATCTGGCATTTTTATTAAACAGTTCACCTGACTCGACTTTTTCTCAATTTGATAGGGACCACTAAACTTGGCTTTGAACGGATCTCCTATCACTGGTAACAGTACTAACATGTCATTCCCTCGGGAGAACGTCCGAGTCTCAGAGCTTTTATCTGCCATCTGCTTCATTCTAGTCTGTGCCCTCTTTATGTGCTAATTAGCTAACTCACCTACTCTATTTAATCTCTCCCTCACCTCCGATACATAATTTACTTGCGAGATCTCCGACTTTGGTCCCATCAATTTTTCTTTAATTAATTTCAAAGGGCCTCTCATTTCATGCCCAAATATTACCTCAAAGGGAGTAAACTGAGTAGATTCATTTGGGTCATCTCTAATGCAAACAATACGAATGGGATACCTTTATCCCAATCATTTGGGTAATCCTGACAGTATGTTCTCAACATTGTCTTCAAGGTCTGATGCCACCTTTCTAAAGCTCCCTGGGATTCAGGATGATTCTACAGTTTGATGATCTAAAGCTGTGTCTGAGGAAGCTGGATCAGTGGTGAAGGACTCTTTATTTTGTGTTAAGGAGGGGGACTGACCTCTAAACTGCTTGGACCACACATTCAGTGTGTTAATACTGCTGTTGAGTTTCCTACTGAGGAGGAGAGTTTTCCTGTTTGTCTCTCCCCTTTGTTTCAGGTAGACTTTGTTTTGATGTTTTTTGTTTTTCTTTATTGTAGAGAAAGTGAAAAAACATAAACAGGAGTGTCTCCCCTTCATTTTTTGATCACACAGCATTGCCCTTTGTTGAGAAGGGCATTTCTTGTCACTGGCCACTTGGGTCTTTCCTTTCTTCCTGGTGGTGTCCGACACCTGCACACACACTACATGGCTGCTGGGGAAAATAAGCACTACCCCTGTTAGGCGATAGTGCAGGAAAATAAATAAAAAGATAGAAAAAAGATAAACAGGAGTGTCAGAGGTTCTGTTCACACTGAGAGTTGGCTCTGAGGGAGCTGGATCAGTGGTGAAGGACTCTCCATTTTATGTTAGGGAGGGGACTGAAAAGAAAGAAAAAATAAATAAACAAGGAGTGTCGGAGGTTCTGTTCACTCTGAGAGCAGCTTTGTGGAAGCCAGATGGTGTCAAGTGCTATGTATGTGTAAATTAAAGGTGGCTTGCTGACAGGATAATGGCCTCCATGTAATTATTTCAGTTTGCTCCTTCTCCAATGATTTTCATACCATTTTTATAATACAATAATCAGGACTGTACTGCACAGTGCTTCAAGTGTCTTCTGATCAAAATTCAGTATAAATTTAGCATAATTTCTCTACTTTTCAATTCTGTTCCTCCAGAAATAAACTCAAGGTCCTGGTTTGCTGTTTAATATCCTTCATAACCTGCATGTCTGCTTTTAATGATTTGTGCAAATATATTCCTTGCTCCTCTACCATGTATAGATTCTTATCTTTCAAGTAATATGCAATCTTTATTTCTTTTTACCAAACTGTAGAATCTTACACTTAGCTGTGGCCAAGCAATTTATTAACGTTTGTTCATGCGTTCTTGTAAAAGATGCAGCCTTCCTCAGCAATCATCTGGCAAACACAACATGCCGCTATTGTTATTGGCAACAAATGGTTAATAATTGTCACACTGGCCAATGATAACCTACACATTAGAGTAACAGAAAACTGTTGGAAAATGACCAGAAAACGATTATAACAATCTCCAGGGAATGTTTTTGGAATCAAGGTCGACATATATTTTTCTGTCCTGAAAGCTGTGAGGGGCCTAGAGCTATTCCTTTCAATTAGGGGGGAGAAGTTGAGGAATGATTCGAACCTGGCGTCTGCCTGGGCTGTGGAAGAAATGGAAATGCGTCCTGTTGTTTCCATATGGACCTGCCAAAGGCTCAGGGGGACCTTTTGAATAGAATTTAGCCTCAGATCCCAATGAGTTCAATTTTGCTGGAATATGACATATCTGCTGTATTAATTGGAACTACAATTGCCAGGTTATGCTTCATATGGTTTGTCTCCCAAATTGTTGGACGACTAGCAAAACAAAAGGGCAAACTGATGGAATCAGCCAGGCTAAGACACCACAGACGCATAAATGCTTTGCATGGGTCCAATGAATACAAGAATCATTTCAACATGTCAGCACTGACTAGATTGCACTAAATTTGTGTATAGTGTCATGATATTGGTGAAATATGGACTATTATTTTTTTAATTCTACCTGATTTTAGTGCCTGGTGCTTTTGTGGATTGAAATGGTTTTAAAAAGGAAAAACACTGACTAAAATGGCCACAGAAGGTTATTCAAGCTTTGTGAAATGACTGTAAATGAAAATAGTCTGAAAATACATCAACAATTTGTCAAAACATTTTGAAACTAGCCTTATCTCCTATCTTGACTTATTTGGAAAATAGGGAGAACTAGCCATTTGATACAGAACTGGCTTGAAGGTAGGAGAAGGTGGTGGTGGAGGCCTGTGACCAGCGGTGTGCCATAAAAATCGGTGCTGGCTCCATTGCATTTAATCATTTATACAAATGATTTGGATGTGAACATAGGAAGTATAGTTAGTAAATTTGCAGATGACACCAAAATTGGGAGGTGCAATGGATAGTGAAGAAGGCTGCTTCAGCATCCAACAGGACTTTGACCAGATGGGCCAATGGGCTGAGAAGTGGCAAACGGAGTTTCAAGTTCAAAGATGTGCAGGTTAGGTGAATTGGCCATGCTAAATTGCCCATAGTGTTAGGTGCATTAGTCAGAGGGAATGGGTCTGGGTGGGTTGCTCTTCAGAGAGTCGGTGTGAACACTGTAGGGAATTGAATCTAATCTAAAAATAAATTAGATAAATGTGAGCTGTTGCATTTTGGAAAGGCACGTTATGGCAGGTCTTGGGGAATGTTGTTGAATAAAGTGTTATGAAGTTGTAGGTGTATTGTACCTTTAAGAGAGAGTGAAAGTTGGTAAGGACTTAACAAGTAGGGTGTGCTGAAAAACTTGAAAATGTAACAAATAGCTGTGAAACAAATAGCTGAGCTGAGTTGTTATGGTACACAACAACTTCGAATTTGACCAGTTTAAATTATGCCCCAAGATACCAAAATCCATTTGAATTTGAATTTTACTGTTTTGACGATATCAAACTAATAAGACAATCTGATATTTTGGGGTATAAAAACCGGGCATTTTGAACAGTCAGTCAGAGTGGCAAAAAGCACTGTACCCCCACTGTTTCACTCTCTGAAACCTGTACATATAAAATCTGTGCAGCAGAAGACTAAAGAAAAGATCCAGAAAAATCTACAGTGGAGAATCAACACAGTGGAGTGGTTTTGAAATTTGAATTCGTGTAAAACCTAATTGTGGGGTTTTATTGGATCAGTTTATTATTGTAGAGTGGGAGGGAGATAAATTGATCAGACAAAGGTGGCTTACTGTGTAGATAGTTGTTGTTTAATGTTCATTTTTTTCTTGGTGTTAAAGAATAAATTGTTAATTTTGTTCTTTAAATAGTGCGATATGGGAGATCTTTGTCACTCATATTTTTACAGATTACGAGGCGAGGTGAGCTTTTGTGTGTGTCTGGGTTAAATTAGCAGGAGGGTTTACTTGTGTCATAACAAGAGAGATGGAAATGTGTTGCTGGAAAAGCGCAGCAGGTCAGGCAGCATCTAGGGAACAGGAGAATCGACGTTTCGGGCATTAGCCCTTCTTCAGGAATCAATGCCCGAAACGTCGATTCTCCTGTTCCCTAAATGCTGCCTGACCTGCTGCGCTTTTCCAGCAACACATTTCCATCTCTGATCTCCAGCATCTGCAGACCTCACTTTCTCCTCATAACAAAAGAGACCTTGTATAGCAAATTCATAGTTCCTTGGAAGTGGAGTCCCAGGTAGACAGGATAGTGAAGAAGGCATTTGGTATGCTTGCCTTTAAGGGTCAATGCATTGAGTATAGGTATTGGGAGGTCATGTTGTGGCTGTACAGGACATTGGTTAGGCCACTTTCGGAATAATGCATTCAATTCCAGTCTCCCTGCTATAGGAAAAATGTTATGAAATTTGAAAGGGTTCAGAAAAGATTTACAAGGATGTTGCCAGAGTTGTAAGGTCTGAGCTATAGGGAGAGGCTGAATAGGCAGTGGCTGTTTTCCTTAGAGTGTCAGAGGCTGAGGGGTGACCTTACAGAGGTTTATAAAATCATAAGAGGCATGGATAGGCTGAATAGCCAAGATTTTTTCCCCAAGGTAGGGTAGTTCAAAACTAGACACATAGATTTAGGGTGAGAGGGGAAAGATGTCAAAGTGACCTAAGGGGCAACTCTTTCATGCATGGTGCATGTATGGAATGAGCTGCCAGAGGAAGTGGTGGAGGTTGATACAATTACAACATTTAAAAGGCACCTGGATGAGTACATGAATAGGAAGGGGTTAGAGGGATATGGGCCAAATGCTGAGAAATGGAACAAGATTAATTTAGAATATCTGCTCAGCATGGATGAGTTGGACTTAAGGGTCTGTTTCCATGCTATACTGCTCTATACGGCGGCATGGTGGCACAGTGGTTAGTGGTGGAGGTTGATACAATTACAACATTTAAAAGGCACCTGGATGAGTACATGAATAGGAAGGGGTTAGAGGGATATGGGCCAAATGCTGAGAAATGGAACGAGATTAATTTAGAATATCTGCTCAGCATGGATGAGTTGGACTTAAGGGTCTGTTTCCATGCTATACTGCTCTATAACTCTATGATCTATATAAGTTTCACATATTGAAGATGCAAGACATCACCTGCAATTATTGAACTTGAAAATAATGAGCTCAGACATTGAATTAGGGAAACCAGCTCGTATTTCAGGGAACTGCTTTTGGTAGAGCAGAAGAGGTGGATTTTTCTCTCCTGAACTGCAAAAGCTAGAGAAACTTCACATGCTTGACCCATCAGAAAAGAAAAATGCTTAGTGATGGAACTGATTGTTAAAAAGCCATTGGCACACCAAGAATTCAGAGGACAACTGAAATATTCACTACTACTGAGCATGCATGACGTCAATTAAACAGAAATGGTCTCAGTTTAAATTCTTACACTTGAAGATAACTTAAACTGTAATAAATCAAAGAACTGTGGATGGTTGAAAGCTGAAACAAAAATAGAAATTGCTGGAAAAACTCAGCAGACTTGACAGCAGAGACAATATTTTGAATCCAGTGATCCTCCTTCAGATTTGACACCACTGCTTCTTCACATTGTACATGTACATATGAATTATTGCCATCATACCTCCATTACTTTCCCAAGACTCACAGATAATAAAAATTGCTTTTCCTTTCACACAAGTAAACCTTGTAATTGTTTCTTTATACACACAGTAGGCATTGTGTCACCACATTTTTACGAGAGGAAGATGCAAAGTTGAACTAAAAGTCTCTGTTGTGGCCAACAGAGAGGTCTATAGTGACGGGTTGAGGGTGTAATATCCAGGAATTTGATTATTACCCATGCATTACATTGAATTCAGCTGCTGAGAATTGAAATTATTTCTCAGACTTAATGTTACTTGGTTTTTAATTTCTGAGATTAAAAAATCAAGAAGAACTTCTGAGTGATCCTGAAAATGTCAATTTCTGGGTGGCACGGTGGCTCAGTGGTTAGCACTGCTGCCTCACAGCGCCAGGGACTTGGGTTCGATTCCAGCCTCGGGTGACTGTGTGGAGTTTGCACATTCTCCCTGTGTCTGCGTGGGTTGCCTCCGGGTGCTCCGGTTTCCTCACAATCTAAAGATGTATGGGTTCGGTGAATCAGTCATGCTAAATTGCCTGCAGTGTTCAGGGATGTGTAGGTCCATTAGTCGGGGTGAATATAGGGTAGGGGATTGGTAGACAATTGCCCTTACTCTTCAGAGGGTCAGTGTGGACTTGTTGGGCTGAAGGGCCTGTTTCCACACTGCAGGGATTCTATGGAGACCTGTAAGTAATCTTACATTATAAATGGATATTATAAACCTAAAGCATATACGGAATGTTTTTCCTCTAGCTGTGTTTAAACATGCTTAAGAATTTTTTTCTAGGGAGTGCAACCAGTTGTAACTGAATACTGTAGGCATTAATGTAGACTGATGATTATCAGTTTTTCCTTCATTTATTTGTGATTACGATTAGATTAGATTACTTACAGTGTGGAAACAGGCACTTCGGCCCAACAAGTCCACATCGACCCGCCGAAGCGCACCCACCCAGACCCATTCCCCTATGTTTACCCCTGCACCTAATGTTACGGGCAATTTAGTATGGCCAATTCACCTGATCTGCACATTTTTGGATTGTGGGAGGAAACCGAAGCACCCAGAGGAAACCCACGCAGACAAAGGGAGAATGCGCAAACTCCATACAGTCAGTCACCTGAGGCGGGAATTGAACCCGGGTCTCTGGCGCTATGAGGCAGCAGTGCTAACCACTGTGCCACCGTGCCACCCATATTTATATCTGTGGTTATTTAATGAATTGGAAGAGTCTATAGGATCCATTGTAAAGTGTGGACTTGAGTACTGGTTCTTCTCTTACTTTTCAGATTATTGATGAACAACTGATGTGGGCACTGAGCCAGTTTCATAAATGCTACAATAACAACTGCATTAAGTTTGTGTGCAAATCTATTTGTTTCCTCTCCTCCCATTCGCTGGACTGGGAAGAATGTTAGGACAGTAGCAATTTGATAATGTAAAACTCATCCTGAATTTTAAATTATACGTTGGATTGCCACACGCGCTTTTAATCAGAAACATGTTTACCACAATTTATTGTGCAGCACAAAGCCAACAAAGAATTGGACTCTGCCCATGGAAATAAATTAAGAAAACAAATACAATCCCACAAATCACTTTTGTAACAATCACTTCTTTCAAACTTTTTTGAGGGCAGTTTTTATAAATTCTCCAGAAATGGGAATGCTGCCTACGAACCTGCCCTGATAAAAGTATAGTCATATTCCTAGCAATGCAAAATAACACAGTACAATTGGAAGGTCTTGTATATTTAACATCTTATGGGATTGTCTTAAGGCATTGTGTGGAACTCTTAATTGCCTTTTCTGGGACTTTCACTGGGCCCCATTACTCACCAGAAATAGATTTCTGTGAATTAAAGAAGAATCACAAGTTATTTTCTGTGATTTTCCTTATTTCTGGGAGCACTGGATCACTTTTCCTTTCATTTGTTTTTGAGACTGTTCAATCTGACATATTTGGTAGGTCCAATATTGAGTGATACTGCTGTAATAATGATCAGAAATCAGCCGTGTCAATTTGGGTTAGTTTCATGGAGGATTATTTTCCATGACCACTGATGACAGCAACTTCACCTCCCCTTTCCCCCAAGCCCCAGCTATAACTCAATAATCCAATGTACCATTCTCTCCCTCTTGTTGAGTTTTCTCAATCTTGTTGAGTTTTAGACTGTGGACTAAAATATTGGAAAAATATACTATTTTAAACCAAGAAAACTGGCTAAAGATGTTGCAGTTCTATAAACAACTTTCTGAAACTCATTGTGAGTCATAGCTACAATGTTGTCTTATTTGCAGAAAGGGGTAGAATGTTTAGCAGAAGATGTGTGTGCATGTATGTGTAGTGCTGTTTTGTCTGTAGATAGTTCTTTGATTGGTTTTTCAATTGACCAGTTCTGTGAGTTCAAGAGAGCTCAGCATGTTTGTGACATCTTGATTAGTTCATGGTTGAGAGGTTCCAATGTTGTACATGGATGATAGACCAGAAGCATCCAACCTGTGAAAGAGAGCTGATTTAAATCTCTCTTCCCAGCTCTGTGGAAAGATGACAGAAAACCTGTTCTCACTCAGCATTTCCCTGGTGCTCTGCAAATTGCTCTTTGGAAAGAAAAAGGGATAAAACCACCTTCAGAGATAATGAAAGAGGCAGATTTGCACACTGGTGAATGAAAGACATCATCAATGTGCAAACTACCTCATCTCATGAGCAAAAGATCAGAAGGAGCTGATAAAAAAGCTTCAGTGTCTGTGATCTGAGCAGGTGCCAGAACTGTGCTCCTCTGATATTCTCCCTCGCTGGCCCATTATACTTGTGCCTTGTCTTATCTCTTCGTGCATGTTTGTATATATCTGGGAATTTTAAAGAAGTGTAGAGAAAAACCAAAGGGAATTATATTAACAATTCATGTTTCTTTCTTGCCATGGGTAAAAACAGTGTGATCATGATAAAAAGTTATCTTCTTATTCATGAAAATGCCTGGTGTGCATATTCTTTTGAAGTGAATTAGACAGTTCGGTAAAATGGGCAATTCAATGGTTAAATCAAATTTTCACATTTGTGATGATTTCATGAATAGTAGGGTTTGATTTCCAATGCAACACTTCAGTGAGCTATGCCATTTCCCCAATGTCCCGACCACTATTGGTAGACAATAGCCCTTGATGCATCCCTTGACTTCCATTGAAACTAATCCCAAAGACTGTCTATTGTCTACCAACCACCCCCCGCAGACTGGTTTGGACCCTTTAAAAATTATATTATTGTTCTCTCTACTTTGTCCAAACAATGAAATCTAAAGTGGAGCACTATAACGAATTGCACAGAGAAAGGGCATACATGTAAAATCAATGAAATGTATATTGTACTTTTCATAACCTCAAAAGGTTCCATAGTCCTTTAAAACCAATTAAATATTTTGACATGTAGTTACTATTGTAGCTGAAACAGCTAAGGATGATGTTAAAGCAATCTTGGAGATTTAGTAGACTCAATGTGTGATGAAGGCAATGCCTGCTGAGCAGAGATCAACGAATACAACTGAATATTTCCTGCCTGGCTGGTGACTGCAAATTAGTCATACAGTATGGAAACAGCCTGCCTGCGTAAACAGTGCAAAGCTATGGTCAGACCAAAGTTATTCATTTTAACATGTTTTGATCAATAAAACATTAACATGTGAGGGGCAAGACAGAGAAGAACCCATCTCCTAGTTATGAGAAAAGTCTGCAGAAACTTGGGATTTTCAATCTGGGTGAAGGATCAATTGAGATTGTTAATTCCCCAAACGGCCTGAAACAAGAGCATTCATGTGTTCAATCCAGTGCTCTGGGATGGGATGTCAAAGGAACGGTAAGGACAGGGAGGTAGTTGAGAACCTGCTTGACATCAATTAAAGATCTGTTAAGGTCCAAGCTGACTTATTAATGGGCAAGGGAGGGAGAGAAGGCAATTTTCGATTATGACATTGCTGAACCTGAATTTTGCTGCAAAGTTGTTGGGCTCGACAGAAGACAAAGGTCTTTCTTTTGTATCATGTGGTTTGAATACATTGGCAGCCTAAAGGTCATGAGTCAGGGATTCTTTATTCCACTGTCACCAAGGAATGATGACATGAAAGAAAATAAAAAGTAAACAATGAAGACAATTATTACATGGATATAAACCTTTGTTGAGGAAATTATTCACATGCCCTATCCTTGTCCCTTTGAGGCCTCCTTCCCCCCACCAAAGATAACCTTTCCTCCAGAGAGGGTCTATTTGACTGCCACTGCTGCCTCGCTTGGTGCCCTCCCTCACTATTGCCATCTTCTGCTGGAGGTTCCATTGCATTTTTGTGATGAAATTTTTGGGACTTGTGAAATCTTCTTCAGATTGGGCTCATTTTGGCCTCAGTGTTGAGAGTATGTTGCTGGAAAAGGGCAACAAGTTAGGCAGCATCCGAGGAGCAGGAAAATCGACATTTTGGGCCCTTCAGGAATGATGAAGGGCTCTGGCCCAATACGTCAATTTTCCTGCTCCTTGGATGCTGCCTGACCTGCTGTGCTTTACCAGCAACACGCGCTCACTTCTGATCTCCAGCATCTGCAGATCTCACTGTCTCCTCATTTTGGTCTTGTCTGAGTGCAATGAGGCTGCTGATTGCCTGAGGTTCAGCCTCCTCCCTGCTCCCCATTGCGTGCTTCTGCCTTTTCCTGGATTGAACAGTCTGTAGACAACTCCTGCCTTCTGGCACTGCCTAATACCACTAATTAGGCATTTTCATTTGAAGTTTGCACTAGTTACAGGTTCTGATAGAGCAATTCACACTTGTCTAACAGTTACAGATTCCGATCAGTTTCTTTATTAATCCCGAGTTTCGATGGGGCAATTGATACTGGCTGGTATTTACAGGCTCCAAGATTTAATTAACATTATGCATATCCCTTACAAGCTCCAGCAGTCATGCAATCGCCTGCAGCAGCTCACTTGGCTGTTGTTAACCATTTCAGGGCTGGAAGTGTCACCCTCCCTAGCCCTACATTAAACACCGCAGTGAAATCTCCCCAACACTCAGCTAGAATGTTATGATCCAATGTTGAGACCCAGAAATTGATCCACCTGCAGCTTCCTGAAATTGAATTGGGGAAGTAGGGGAGACGGGTACAATTACAACATCTAAAAGACATCTGGATGGATATATGAATAGGAAGGATTTAGAGGAATATGGACCAAGTGCTGACAAATGGGACTAAATTAGGTTAATATCTGGTCGGCATGGATGAGTTGGACCGAAGGGTCTGTATCTATGCAGTACATCTCTATGACTCTACGTCTGAGAGCTGATATAGAGGAACTGTGATTATCTGAAGGTCATGGGTGGGCAGTATTTCGTTCGGCTAATCGAATTCCAGATAATCGGACGCCAGACAACATAGTTTAACCAAGCAGTGGGATCTTGAGATCTCACCGGATAATCTGATATTTGGATAATTGAATGCCAGATAATCAAGGTTCCTCTGTATATGCAAAATAGGAAATAAAGAGTGCGATCTGGAAACTCATTTTGCATTATTTAGTGGGAGTAGAAAACGGAACAGAAAATCAAAGTACTGAAAGGAAAATGTAATATTCACGTCTCTTTGAAAGTGGAGTAACAGGTAGACAGGGGTGAGGAAGGCTTTCAGCATGCTTGCTTTCATCGGTCAGAGTGTTGAGTATAGGAGTTGGGACCTCTTCTTGCAGCTGTACAAAATGTTGGTGAGGCCACAATTGGAATACTGCATGCAGTTCTGGATGTACCACTATTGAAAGGATATTATTAAACTAAAAAGAGTGCAGGAAAGATTTACTAGAATCCTACCTGGACTAGGAGATCTGAGTTATAAGGAGGGGTTGGATAGGCTGGGACCTTTTTCCCTGGAGCGTAGGAGACTGCGGGGTGATCTACAAGGATGTTGCCAGAGTTGGAGGATTTGAGCTATACGGAGAGGCTGAACAGGCTGGGGCTGTTTTCCCTGCAGCGTCGGAGGGTGAGGGGTGACTTTATAGAGGTTTACAAAATTATGAGGGGCATGGATAGGATAAATAGACAAAGTCTTTTTCCTGTGGTCGGGGAGTCCAGAGCTAGAGGGCATAGGTTTAGGGTAAGAGGGGAAAGATATAAAAGAGACCTAAGGGGCGACTTTTTCATGCAGAGGGTGGTACGAGTATGGAATGAGCTGCCAGAGGAAGTGGTGGAGGCTGGTACAGTTACAACATTTAAGAGGCATTTGGATGGGTCTATGAATAGGAAGGGTTTGGAGGGATATGGGCCGGGTGCTGGCAGGTGGGACTAGATTGGGATGGGATATCTGGTCGGCATGGACGGGTTGGACTGAAAGGTCTGTTTCCATGCTGTACATCTCTATGACTATGACTTTACAAGAGGTCTTTGAAATCATGACAAGCAAAGAGAAGGTAGATAGCCGACAGCTTTTCCCCATTGTAGGGAGACTAAAACTAGATGGCATAGTTTACAGTGAAAGGGTCCAGAGGGGCAATTTTTTCACACAGAGGGTGGTGAGTGTCTGGAATGGGCTGCCAGAGGTAGTGATAGAAGCGAAAACAATTTCATTATTTAAGAAAAGTTTAAATAGGTACATGGATAGGATAGGTATAGAGGGATACAGACCAAATTGAATGGGACTAGTTTAAATTGTGAAAACTCAGTGGCATGGGCAAGTTGTGCGGAAGGGTCTGTTTCCATGCTGTAGACCTCTGTGACTCAATGTCCATAAATCTTTCATCACACAAGGGAAGCTGAATGAATTATTAGCTAAAGAAGTGGAGTAGAAAATCCTAGAATTCTGGGTGTTGTTGGAATTCGCTTTAAACTATACAAGGCAAATTGGGTGGAATTTGATGAACAAACACTATGACTTCACTTCCACCATTGATATTTGAAGGTAAGGGGGGGGGGGGGGCGAATGTGACTTTGGGGTGGGGGATGGAATTTGTGGAGTACAGATGCCACTGTCTCCTTGTCTCCTAACAATTGAAGCCTGGGGCAAGAATACTTGCAGGCAGCCTTCCCAGACATGAGGGTCCTCTTAAAGGCTACTTAAGGTCTCATCCCACCAATGCTGCCATTTAACCAGCAGCAGGTAGGCCATCTCACACGCAGGGAGACCACTGCGTAAACTCTCCCAGGCTTCCCGTATGTCTGCTTGAGGGTCCAGATTGAAGAACCCAGCAGCGGAAGGAGGTCATGTCGCCCTCATTCCCACTTTCCTTGTCATAGCCCTTGACCCCGCTCCTCCCCAGCTCCCAACTTCCCCAGAAAGCCTGACCTTCCCTATTTACCTTGACTCTGGAAGATTCAAGATAGAGGTCACTGATCATCTGGGTGAGTGGTGATGCAATGCTGGCATTGGCCACCGCTGCTGGTGGCGCTGCTAGTGACGCAAAGCTCTCAGTCTATGACGAGCCAGCATCTCTCATGGTTGGGCTGATTTAAGGACCATGGAGAAGTCAGGGGCCCTAGAGACAATCCTCCTGCTGCCAATGAGGAACATTATTGCATCGGCACTCCTCAGGATCAGTTCCATAGAGGATGCCGCTGATATTACTACAGATGTCAGGGTGCCATTAGGGTCAGGGCAGGACAAAACATCAGGTGCCCAATAACTGGAGCCTACAGTACTCAGATTGTGGACCAGAGTCTGGGGCAGAGGTAGCACGGGTGCCCATGATTTTTGTTTGCCTGTTAAGATTAAATCCCACTCAATATGTATTTCAGGAACAAAATCAGAAATTGCTGGAAAAGCTCAGCAGGTCTGGCAGCATTGGTGAAGAGAAATCAGAGTTAATGTTTCAGGTCTGGTAACCCTTCCTCAGAATTGATGGTAGCTTGGAAAATGTTGGTTTATATGCAGAACGTGGGTGGGGAATGAGGTAGGGAGTAAACATTAGTTGGAGATAGAGCCCAAACAGAGTGGAGAACAGTTGAGTAGACAAAGGAGTGGAGAATGATGTGGTTGTGAGGGTGAATAGCTGTGAATGGAGACTGTTTATGGCTAACAATAGGTGTGTGTAATGGCAGACTATGATAATAAGGCCTAGTGCTTGTGTGTGTGTGTGTGTGTGAGGGGGCTAGGACATGGGAGAGTTCAGGCCCTAATATTATTGAACTCAATATAGGCTGCAGGATCCCCAAATGGAAAATGAGGTGTTGTTCTTCCAGCTTGCGCTGAGCCTCACTGGAGCACTGCAGCAAGTCTGAGACAGAAATGTAGGCCAGGGAACAGAGTGGCGTGTTAACATGGCAGGTGACTGGAAGCTCAGAGTCTTTTTTGCGGCAGAACATAGATGTTCTGTGAAGTGGTCACCCTGTCACGCTACATTTCCCCAAAGTAGAGGAGACCACATTGTGAGCAATGAAGGCAGTAGACTAGATTGTGAGAAGTGCAGGTAAAATGCTGTTTCACCTGGAGGGTTGTCTGGGCCCTTGGATACTGAGGAGGAAGGAGGTAAGTGGGCAAGTGATACACTTTTGGCAGTGGCAGGGGAAGGTGCCATGGGGGGATGTTGGGAGTGAAGGAAAACGGACCAGGGGATGTCCCAGAGGGAACGATCACTGCGGAAGGTGGACAGGGAGGGGAGCGGAATATGTGTCTGGTGTGGCATTTCATTGGAGGTGGCAGAAATGGCGGCTGATGATCTTCTGGATGTGGATGCTGGTGGAATGATAGGTAAGGACAAGGGGGATCCTATTGCATTTGTGGGAGAGAAGAGAGGAGGTGAGGGCGGATTGATGGGAGATGGGTTGGACCGAGTTGAGTGCCCTGCCAAAAATGGTGCTGGGGAATCCTCAATTGAGGAAGAAGGTGGACATTTCAGAGGCTCCCTTGTCATAGTTGGCCTCATCAGAACATATGTGACAGAGACAGAGGAACGGGGAGAATGGAATGGAGTCTTTACGGAAACAGCGGTGTGAGGAGGTACAGTCCAGGTACTGTGGAGGTCAGTGGAGTTTATAGTGGATATTAGTGACCAGTCAATCCCCAGAAATGAAAACAGAGATGTCGAGGAAGGGAAGGAAGAGAAAGAGATGGACTAAGTGAAAATGAGGGCGGAGTAGAAATTGGAAGCGAAATTGATTAACTTCACCAATTCCGAAGCAGAGAGGGAAGCAACACCAATAATATCATTGATATATGCCGTTGTGGGTGGCATCCGGAATAAGACTAGAACAAGGAATGTTCCACATACTCCACAAAGAGACAGGCATAACTGGGGCCCATGCAGATACCCATGGCCTCCCCTCTGACCTGAAGAAAATGAGAGGAGTTAAAAGGGAAGTTGTTGAGAGTGAGGACAAACTTGACCAAGCAGAGGAGTGTGGTGGGTAGGGGTGGTTCAGACCTTTGCTCCAGGAAGAGGTGGAGAGCCCTGAGACTATCCTCGTGGGGGATGGCCGTGTAAAGGAATTGCACGTCCATGGGAAAGAGGAGGCGGCTGGAGCCTGCAACCTGCAACATGAAGTGTCAGAGCAATCATGGATGTACATCGCCAGGGACTGGATCAGGGAAGGGCTTTTGCCCGAAACATTGATTCTCTTGTCCCTTGGATGCTGCTTGATCTTCTGTGCTTTTCCAGCACCACTCTAATCTTGACTCTAATCTCCAGTATCTGCAGTACCCATCTCCACCTCAGGGGAGAAAAGGCCGAGTTGAGGTAGGAAGAGACAAATTCTGTGGGCAGGAGCAGGCAGAACCAATGTGTCTGCTCGGGCAGCCCTGTTTGTGGATTCTCAGAAGGAGGTAGATGCAAGCTGTGGGGGATTATCAGCTTAGAGGCAGTGGGGGGAGATCGGCAGATGAAATGAGGTCAGTGACCGTAGTTGATACAATGGCCTGATGTGACATGGTGGGTCATGCACTCAGCCTCCGCAATGTAGAGGTCAGTACACCAGACTACAACAGCACCACCCTTATCGGCATGCTTAAAAACAAAGTCAGGGTTGGATATGAGGGCACGGAGTGTAGTCAGTTTGGATGGAGATAGGTTGGATTGGGTGAGGGGGGGCAGAGAAATTAAGGCGACAAATATCACATCAACAGTTCTCAATGAACAGATCGAGAACAGGTATAAGGCCGAGGGAGGGGACCAGGTAGAGGGAGAGTGACCCTGTAGCCCTCCAGACTCATTATCTAGTTCAATAATTTTAGGGCCTGAATCTTCTCATGTCCTGGCCCCCAACTCCACACACCAGGCCTTGTTATCACATAGTCTACCATGACACACTACCTATTGTTAGCCACTAACAGTCTCCATTAACAACTATTTACCCTCCTAGCCAGATTGTTATCAACTCCTTTGTCTGTCCAACTGTTCTTCTCTCTGTTTGGGCTCTATTCCCACCTATCATTTACTCCTTACCCCTCCCCCCAAATTCTGCATATAAACCAACACTTTCCTAGCTACCATTAGTTCTGAGGAAGGGTTACCAGACTAGAAGCGTTAACTCTGATTTCCCTTCACAGATGCTGCCAGATCTGCTGAACTTTTCCAGCAACTTCTGTTTTTGTTTCTGATTTATAGCACCCTCAGTTCTTTCAGTTTTTACTATGTGTTTCAGAAATTTAATTCAACTTTTTAAAAATATTCATACTTTCCACGCAGTACTCCAAATGTTCCTGAAGAAACGTCGATTCTCCTGCTCCTCGGATGCTGCCTGGCCTGCTGTGTTTTTCCAGTCCTGCTCCTCGGATGCTGCCTGGCCTGCTGTGTTTTTCCAGCACGACATTTTTCAACTCTGGTATTCCAGCAACTGCAGTCCTCACTTTCTCCTAGTACTCCAAATGTGGCCTCATCAACATCTTGTACAACTGCAACATGACGTCCCAACTCCCATGGCAAAAGTGAGGACTGGCAGAGTTTAGATCAGAGTGGTGCTGGAAAAGCACAGCAGGTCAGGCAGCATCCGAGGAGCCTCATGAAGGGCTTTTGCCCGAAATGTCAATTTTCCTGCTCCTCAGATGCTGCCTGACCTGCTGTGCTTTTCCAGCACCACTCTGTACCAACTCCTACAGTCAACCCTCTGCCTTTTCACTCAGCATAATTAATTCTTGATCATTCTTCCCTGCCACCCTACTGGAAGATTTAACAAATACTGATTTGAAAAATAAAAACTGCATATTTTCCTTTTGAGTGATAAATCAATTAGGATCCAAAATTGACATCTCATCTTGAGAAGATTATTTCCCTTCAGGGCTGAGATAAGACACAGTCAACGCCAATATCGTGCATTTTGCTCAAGCTCTTCTCAATATTAGAGGCCTATTCAGATGTGCAAACACTAGAGAAACTCTGCCTTTTCGGCAGCACTTTCTATTTAATTTAATAAATAGAAACGTCAGCCTGAGGGTTTTGTAAGAGCAGAATGTTCTGTTAATAAAATTTGGGAGAGATTATTTGTTTGGTAAATAAGATAATAAACAGTGAATTACTTAAATGGAATTCCTTTAAAACATGATCCAATCTATTAATTCATTTTCTTCTGTTAATAGTGACTTTGGTAAAGAAATACTTATCAAAGTTCAAATCAGAAAGGTCTTTACTTCAAAAGAATCTTGGTCATAATCTTTGAGATATCCAGTCAACAAGTAATTGTCTGGCTCCCGCTGCTAAAGTTATGAGGAGCTGGAAAAATCTTTGCAGCCTTCAATCCCATACTGATGAGATATCCTTTGTTCTATTCAAGCCCTCTGTTCAGAATTCTTCAAACCAGACATTATTTAATTAAGACATTTAGTCACAAGTCTACTGCTGGTATTCAAAGTCATCTTTATGCAAAGTGGCTTAAATTATTCAATAACTTTAATTAAGCAATGGAAATGTAATGTGCATTTAAGATATTCCAATGACCAGATAACTGGAATGAAACAAGTTTATATCAAGAGGAGCAGATTTGTTAAGTGCATCCAAGAATGTTTCTTGAAGTAGTATGTGGATAGTGGAGGGACCATACTGGACCTTATCTTGGCTAATGAGTCTGACCAGGTGATTGACCATTCGATGGGAGAGCATTTTGGAAACAGTGATCACGACTCCTTAAGTTTTAAGATAGCTATAAATAAGGATAAAAAAGGGCCTTGCGGGAAGGTACTAAATTGGGAGTGGCCAAATTACATCACTATTAGGCAGGACCCAGGGAGTGTTAATTGGGAGGAGCCATTATCAGGCAAATCCACATTTGACACGTGAGAGTTGTTTGAAGATCTGCCGATGAGGGTTCAGGACCAGCATGTTCCTGTAAGGGGGAAGGATAAGGATGGCAAGATAGGGGACCATTGGAAACTGAGGGAGGTTGTGAATTTAGTCAAAAGAGAAAAAGAAGCATATGTAAGATTTAGAACATAGAACATAGAACATTACAGCGCAGTACAGGCCCTTCAGCCCTCGATGTTGCGTTGACCTGTCATACCAATCTGAAGCCTATCTCACCTACATTATTCCATGTACGTCCATATGCTTGTCCAATGACGACTTAAATGTACTTAAAGTTGGTGGATCTTCTACTGTTGTAGGCAAAGCATTCCATACCCTTACTACTTTCTGAGTAAAGAAACGACCTCTGACATTTGTTCCTTCTTATAATGCGGTGACCAGAACTGTACACAATACTCCAAGTGCAGCCGCACCAGAGTTTTGTGCAGCTGTAGCATAACCTCATGGTTCCAGAACTCGATTCCTCTGTTAATAAAAGCTGAAACACTGTATGCCTTCTTAACAATCCTGTCAACTTTCAAGGATTTGTGTACCTGGACACCGAAATCTCTTTGCTCATCTACACTACCAAGAATCTAACCTTCAGCCCAGTACTTTGCATTCCAGTTACTCCGACCAAAGTGAATCACCTCACACTTGTCCGCATTAAACTCCATTTGCCACCTCTCAGCCCAGCAATTTAGGAAGGCAAAATCCGACAGGATCTGTGAGGGATACAAAGAAAGCAGGAAAGAACTCAAGCAGGGAATTCAAAGAGCAAGAAATAGCCATGAAATAACCCTGGCAAGTAGCATTAAAGAGAATCCCAAGGCATTCTATACATACTTTAAAATATCCAGGATAACTAGGGAGAAGGTAGGACCACTCAAACATAGAAGAGGGAACTTGTGCTTGGAGGCACAGGATGGGGGCATGATTCTAAATGAGTACATTGCGTTGGTATTCACACAGGAAAAGGATATGGAGGATAGTGAGATTTGTGTGGAGCATGCGAATATTCTAGGGCATTTTGAGATCAAAAAAGAAGTGGTGTTGGGTCTTTTGATGAGCATCAAGGTGGATAACTCCCTAGGACCTGAGAAGCAAGAGAGGAGGTTGCTGGGGGCCTTGACCAAAATCTGTATCTCCTCACTAGCCACTGGGGAGATCCCGGAGGACTGGCGAGTAGCTAATGTTGTTCCTCTGTTCAAGAAGAGAAATTGGGATAATCCAGGAAATTATAGATTAATGAGTCTTAGATCATTGGTTGGGAAGCTATTGGAGAGAATTGTTAGGTATAAGATTTACACACATTTAGAAAAGCATGGCCTAATTGGGGACAGTCAGCATGGCTTCATGCAGGGCAGGTCATGTCTCACTAACTTGATTGAATTTTTTGAGGAGGCGATGAAGGTGATTGATGAGGCTGGAGCAATGGATGTTATCCATGGATTTTATCCATGCTTTCGACATGGTAGGCCCATCCAAAAGATTAAGAGGTACAGGATCCACAGTGACTTGGCCGCATTGATTCAGAATTGGCTTACCCATAAAAGGCAGAGGGTAGTGGTGGAAGGGTGTTTATTAGACTGGAGGTCCGTGACTAGTGGTTCCGCAGAGATCCATACTAGGACCTTTGCTGTCTGTGATATATGTAAATGATTTGGATGAACATGTAGATGTGTGGGTTAGTAAGTTTGCAGATGATACAAAGATCAGTGAGTTGTGGATAATGTAAAAGATTGCCAAAAGATACAGTGCGAAATAGATCAGTTGCAGATATGGACCGAGAAATGGCAGATGGGGTTTAATCGGGATAAGTATGAGTATGAAATGTTAAGGAAAAGTATACAGTTAATGTCAGAACTCTGAACAGCATTGATGTACAGAGGGATCTTGGGGTTTAAGACCATAGCTCCCTGAAAGTGGCCACACATGTACATAGAGTGACAAAGAAGGCGGAAGGCTTGCTTGCATTTATTGGATGGGGAATTGAGTTTACAAGAGTCAGGATGCCATGTCACACCTTTATAAGGTTTGGTTAGGCCACATTTAGAGTATTGCATTCAATTCTGGTCACCTCATTACAGGAAGGATATGGAGGCTTTGGAGAAAGTGCTGCAGAGGTTTACCAGGATATTGCCTGGATTAGAGGTCATGAGCTCTAAGGAGAAGCTAGCAATACTTGGGTTGTTTTCTTTGGAGCAGAGGAGGCTGAGGGGAGACTCGATAGAAATCTATAAGATAATGAGATGCTCAGATAGGATTGATGATCAGAATCTTTTCCTTACAGTTGAAATGTCTAAAACTAGGCGGCATTCATTTAAGGTGAGGGGGAGAAAGTTCAAAGGAGATGTGAGGGGCAGTTTTTTTACACAGAGTGTGGTAGGAGTGTGGAATGCTCTGCCAGGGGTAGTGGTGGAGGCAGAGACAATAGGGCCATTTAAGGGACTTTTAGATACACGTATGAATATGCAAAGAATGTAGGTATATCGTTCAAGGGCAGGCAGAAGGGATTAGTTTAATTTGGCACGTGTTTGGCATAACATTATGGGCTGAAAATCCTGTTCCTTTGCTGTACTGTTCTCTGTTCTAGAAAGTGGCAATATATTGGATGGAGCTATAAGCAGATAGCTGGGTTAAAACATACACAGTGTTGATCTGAAATATTTTATAATGCACTAGTTTCTACCAAGAATTATTTTTAAAGCACATGGTATGAACAAGATCTAGTATTGTTTTTTGAATTATTATAGTCTTCGATTTTTGCTGAACGATGTATTAATGTGCTTGCTGGCAATGGATTTTATAGTTTTCTTTTTGTGTTTCTGTCAGAGTGAACCTGGCACCAACAGTAGTGTCCAAGGTCTGAAGAGTGAAAGAGAAACCCCAGGCAAAGAGGTACACTGGGTGAAATATTTCTTCCATCACCCATCTTGCTCTGCTCACCTCATCACTTGTGCACCATAGAGCTGCTCTGGTACTATCTTACATTCCCCGGCAGAGGTGTGCTCTATGTTGCGGGGCTTTCCTGAGTTTCCTGCTGCCAATTCCACATTTTAAGCCTGGCAGTGCAGCGGTTCAAATACTGTAAGTCCAGTTTGGCAAGAATTCCCCTGACTGGCAGGTTGGCACCCCAATTTGGTGACATGAAGCTGGAGGTCCTAGTGGATGTGGTGGTAGACAGGAGGATCTCTTTCTCCAGGATCACCAAAGGAGACCTTGTCAGCCTGGTCTATAGTGCTCATCATGTCGGTGTCCAGGGTCTGGAGGAATGATTCACCAATTTAGGATGTAGGGACTTGCTGTGCTCTAAAATGTTATCTGCCACCATTTCTCTCAGCAATGTCACAGCCACTCTAATCTGCTCCTGCACGTACCCCCCACTTAGTCTCATGGTCTACCACTTCCATTATTGCTTGCAACATTTTCCCTCACCAGCTTCCCCTTCCTACCCTCTGCACTTCCTATTTACTGGCTTTTGTGACCAAGTATCCAACAGCCTAAGCAACTTGGCAGAAGATAGGCAATAGGTTGTTGAAAGCTATCAGCCCAGACTGAATAAAGGTGTTTGACCTTCACAAAGGGAAAGTTGTTATGACCCAAAATTCATTTAAGAACACCAGGGAGAGATATTATGGTTGTATACTCCACAGTGTCAGCCAGACGCCTTGGCACCATGGAGTAATCATACCTTGAAAAAAGGAATGAGCGCACCTTGGAACACTGGCCTAACCTCATTGGGTCCTGTGACCCCTGCCCTGTGACTCTATTGGCTGAAGCCAGAGCAAGTTCCAGAAGGGCTCAGGAAGGAGGAGGGGAATAAGAAAACTCCCTGCGAGACTCACCTTTGTACCCAGTAGACCCTGTGTTCACCCATTGACTGAGCTCAGTGAATTGAATCCTATCAAGTTCACCAGCGTAGGTAACGTGTTTTTCAGGTGGTCAGGCTAGTCTGGGGAAAAGTTAACTTAATTTGTTGTGTAAGTATTGTTTCTTTAATTCAAAAGCGTTTTAATAAAACTTAGTTTGAACCGCACTCCTTTGTTTCTCTCATACAGTAAGAGCACTTGGCTAAACACACCTTATGAGTATTAAACTAGTCGAAGTCTCTGGAATATTTCACAAGCAATACTTTGGAGAGCTGATCACCTTTCCCCAATCTGCACTAACAGCTATTATAACTAATTTTATTTCCGTCAATCCTTCCTTTTGTTTTATTTCACTGACCAATAATGCAGTAAATAATGCCAAGATGGGTGGTGGGGTGTCCAACATCTGTCTCTTCAGCACGTATGAGAAAAACCCGCAGGAGAGGATAGAGATGACTCATGTAATGGCGGTCATGCCATTGATCTCCATTTCCCAACAACCAAGTCAGATTTATTATCAAGTAAGGTGCTACACTCCCATTACCAGCTCTGTGATTGGATTTGTACCATGCCCAAACATCCAACCTTATTTCACAACTCATTCCCTGTCTTGACTTCTGCAGACATCAGCACCATCTGCAGTCTCTGTCCTCAAAAGGCCAGCTGCTCCAGCCAGCACCTCCTCCTCCTCTCAGAAAGAAGGCAAAGAAGAGGAACCCTGGCAAGGCTCTCTCCTGTACCCTCCATCAGGTCAGGTATTGATGCTGCAGAGGGTACTGAGCTAGGTTTCAGTCAGGAGCACAATCCGGTGAGCACATCACTGGCCCAACTCTGTAGCTGACCAAGGAATAAATACTCCAGAGAACCTCCAGAGACCCGATACCCGCTCAGCCTAGAGAACCTCAGGGTCTTGGCCATTAATAAATTTGTCAAAATGCACAAGCTGACAGGGGAGCAGCAGGCAGTTTTGTTGGAAATACTTGACAAATGGGATCAAAGATTGGAGGAATCTAATGATGCCGTCTGTACCCTGCTAACTCTAGCAGTCATGAGTCTCGCTGGGGTTACGGGCAGGTGAGCAGCTGCCATGGAGAATCAGGTCCAATACACTCTGTGTCTGCCAGTTATGTGTATGGCTTATTTGTACATATCTCACCACCATAATACTGATGCTCAGTAGAAAAGTGGAACCAGTTACTGGAGGAAAATGACAAGCAGGAAATAAGTTCACTCTGCAATAAGTTTGATCAAAACTTTAAACAGTACAGTGCTAGACTGAGGATTCACCAATCTGAGTTTGTCTGGATATGACCTAGAGATGGAGCTCATACCTATTTCAGTCTTGGCTGGATATCATGTGCATGATTACTCCATGAAACACACCCATTACAAACAGGTTCTTTCATGCTTTTACTTGCTCGAGAGAATATATGGTCCCTCTGGATCTGAGTATCATGAAGGAGAAGTAGAAATGTGAGACCTGAAGGTTTGAAACAATTTAATCTTCCCGTGACTATGATTGTTAAAGAATATACATTCTTTTGGGCCAATTCTTTGAGAGATTACAGGAGAACTGAGGATCTGGATAGATAAGGGTTTTTGTTTCAGTGCAATATGTGCCAAGTCGCAGCCATATTATGTTCTTCCACTGAAGTTAGGAGAAATTATAAACTGTCATTTTGCAACTTAATTTAAAAAAAAGAGCAATTTGAAGTTGTCCCAGTAGGTGGGATGGGAAAAAAAAGGGGATGAGGAAGTAGAAAGCAGAAGAACGAGGAGTGTTGAAACGATAAAGTAAAACAGATTAGGACAAGTATGAGTTTAGACTATCTGACAGATAAACTGAAGTTTGAGTTGTCTGTGTGAAAATACACAGCATTCAGATTAAAGCTGGTGAATGAGGTGCATATTGCTGTGAAGTGATGAGGCAAAATAGAGAGATATGATTTATTCAATGCACACAAGGGTATTTTTGGTTACTTTTTTTGGTTTTGATCACATGGGAGAATGGGAGGGGTGGTTACAGGCTGAATCTAATATTTCATTACAGCACTAGAATATGAAATGATACAAGGGAATGGTGCAAAAAGTGATGTTATTTTTGAGTTAAAAGAGGTAAAAGCTCTTGTCCTGTTGAGGGTTTATTATGGAATGCCAAACAATGGAAAACAAATTGAGGAAGAGACAAATAGACAAATTAGAGAAACCACAAGTAGTACAATCATAATGAAGGACGATTTTAATATTCACAGGAAGCCTGGGATAGCAAAGGAAGTGACAAGTAAAATGGAGGAGGTGGGCGTGTCCAGGACTGCATTCTCAATCAGCATCTTTTCAGTCCAATAAATGAGCAAAGAAGTTCTGCTGGGTCCGCCTTTAAGCAGCTAAATGGGACAAATCGGAAAATGTTTAATACAAGTCTTGAAAAGTAGAGAGGAAGTAAAGATAGAAATGCTGAATATTCTCAGCAGATCAGGTAGCTTCTGTGGAGATCGAAGCAGAACTAGTGTTTCAGCTTGGTGACCTTTGAAGAATGGCAGGAGATTTAATAAAGTGAAACTAGAATTAATAAATCCTCCTTATGGAAAGGATTAGAATTAGGATGAGGATATAACAGGTCATAATTTATTTTCATTTGATTTTAGAGACATAAAGTACACATCTCCATGAAAACAAGAGGCATTCTGCTCAATGAGTCCATGATCTTGCTCTTCCTCCCTCTTCATCTAACCCTATCAACATTTCTTTCTGTTCTTTCTCCTTCAATTACTTATTCAGCTTCCCCTTAAATGCATCCATTTCATTTGTCTTTGTTATTCCTTACGATAGTTACCTCTGCATTCTATTTACTTCATGCGTCACAAAGTTCGCTTTTTCAATAGGGAAGAGCCCCACTGAGTTCTGTCTCCCTATTGATACAACTCTGACTCTGTTACTATTCTCGTGACATCCACCTTCTTCACTACCTCTCTATCCAATTATAATATGGAGACCAGAACTACTCATAGTACTCCAACTGTGGTCTAATCAAGGATCTAAGTTGACCTAAATTATTTCTTACATTGTGGTATAACAATGAGAAGGTAATTACAATTGAAAATATAATTACTCCTATTTTTGTATAAAATATTAACTTGCACATACCTAAGACATTTCCAGCAATAACATGGCCAGGAATCATTGAAATGAGCATATTAATTGCTGGAATGGGAACAGATTATTATCATTTTACTTACCATATGACTGGAATGCAAATGCCACACATACAAGTTACAACGTCCTTCAGTTTGTTCATGACATAGTAAGCAATACAGTCGAGTACACACAGAAGATGTTAGCTTTATTCTTTGAAGCTAGACCTTAGCTCTGAAGGAGAAAGTGAGGACTGCAGATGCTGGAGATCAGAGCTGAAAAATGTGTTGCTGGAAAAGCGCAGCAGGTCAGGCAGCATCCAAGGAGCAGGAGAATCGACGTTTCGGACATAAGCTCTTCTTCAGGAAAGGGCTTATGCCTGAAACGTCGATTCTCCTGCTCCTTGGATGCTGCCTGACCTGCTGCGCTTTTCCAGCAACACATTTTTCAGCCTAGCTCTGAAGATTTGATATTGTCCTGCTGTCCCACCATTACTTAGATGAGAATGTAACACAAGGCTTAAAAGTTTGGCCAAGCCCTAGATATGCTAAATCTCACCATCTGCTTAATTTCCCCAGCAACCTGCTTTGGGTAGAGCCTGTTCCTAGCTTCCTGGTAACATAGCACCTGTTGCCTCATGCCACCCACCTCTCCCACTTCCCTCACCAGGCACAGGACTACAAATCATGCCTCTCAAAACCTCAGGGCTGATTCCCGACCCCTTCCCAGACTTGGGGCTCAGCTCAGAGCCACATCCCTTTCCCAGTCTCGGCCTGACTAATCCCCTGCTCCCCTTGCTCAGGGCTAATGTGAAGCCCCCAATGCCCCTTACTCCTCTATCATTTCCCTCAAACCAACCATCCTACATTCCCCCCTTCTTCTATCCCCTCTCTCAGACTCAGGACTCACTTATCTGTCAATTTCTCAACTCTACCAAGATATCCAACCATACCCTCACTGTAAGGACCATGTCTCTTTATATTTAAAAGACCATAAGAAAGTGGAACAGGAATAGGCCATTCGGCCCCTCAAGCCTGCTCCACCATTAAATATGATCACGGCTAATTTGACATTCCTCATGTCCACTTTCCCGCCTTTTCCCATAACCTTTGATTTCGCTACTGATCAAGATTATCTCAGCCTTAAATACCATGTATATGGCAGATACTCATGTGACCTGGCCAATGTTGTCTGCCTCATATGCTGCAGGCAAGGATGCCCCGAGTATGGTACATTGGCGAGACCAAGCAGATGCTACAACAACAGATGAATGGACACCACACAACAATAGCCAGACAGACATGTTCCCTCCTAGTCAGGGAACACTTCAGTGGTAAAGGACATTCGGCTTTTGATTTTCAGGTAAGCCCTTCAAGGCTGCCTTCAAGATACACAATAATGCAGAATCATCAAGCAAAAACTGGTGGCCAAGTTCCGTACCTATGAAGATCTTGGGTTCATGTAGCGTTACATGTAACCCCACCATCATACTCTGTAATTGTAAAATCTTCCTTACTGTCCTTTTTTGACACCATCACCTTGATAAATTGTTATGATCTCTCTACCTTAATTAGTTGTACCCTTTTGGATTATTTGCTACTTTGGTTAGAACCTTTGTGTGTGACTCTTACACCTATCATGTTACTCCAGTCAAATAAAGACTGTGGATCCTGTAAATCAGGAGCAGGGGCAGAGGTTGCGGGAGGGCTCGGTGGGTCTGGCGGAATCTGTGGAGGAAAATGAGAGTTAACATTTCGGGTCTGGTGACCCTTCCTCTGTTTATTCTCCACATCTGCTGCAGAGCTGCTGGGCTTCTACAATGGCTTTGGTTTGTGTTCCTTGTTATTCCAGCCATTTGGTTTGTGTCCAGCACCACCTTATTTTTAATTGTTTGTATTCATCTCTCTGCCTCACTTAATTGGATTATAGGTCAATGCTTCGCTGGTTAGTCAGCTATTGACATTTTACTCACACCGTCTAACACCCTTGGTCACCTGCAGAGTTATTATTCGATATTCCACTCACGCCATTTGTATTATCTTTTGATCACTCTACCCATAAATTCTGTGTTCTGTGTGCTTTGCTTTCACTTCACCTGACAAAGGGACTATGCTCTGAAAGCTTGTGATTTCAAGTAAACCTGTTGGACCAAAACCTGGTATTGTGTGATTTCTGACTTTGTCCAAAAAGGGAAGAAGCTTAACAGAATGTTACCTTATTCCCGCAGCCTGCTTCCTTTTACTATGCTTTGGCTACGCTATAAAAGTCCCAGATATTCTTTGGATCTGAAACTTCTCTCTTCAGAATGTATACTTCCACACTTAAAGAGTATTTAAGAAATAGGATTCATTTCATTTATAATTTTAAAAATATGACAATTTTGTAATTTTGTAATAGAAATTAAGATTTTACAGTTCAATACTTTTAGTAGATAAGTGAACTACCATGCCAAAGAAACTATCAAAAGATGATTACCAAATCTTATAGAATACAGCTTAAAGTTCTTTATAACTATTTAAGAATATCTAGGATTACCTAAACGCATCCAAGAATATCTCAGAATATCCAATAATATCAAATACAGTATCCATTAATGTTTAACGTAATACCTTAAAGCCCCGAGCAAGTAAGATGGCACCTCCAAATGGGAGAAAATAAACATTTGTGAAGCTTTATTTGAGAGTTTCTAATACAACTGAAATCTTCAGTGAAAGGGTCTTATGTTTATGGTGTTCTGATGCCCCATGCTCTGGAAAATTAGGGTTAACCCTTCCTATAGGTTCCTGCCACTTGTCAATGATGGTGGGCCATTGACATTATTTAGTTGAAGATTCCTTTATGAAGTGGTGAGCTTTATCTAGTCAATTGGTTTGTGATATTTTATATCTAGCACTTATTCCGTTCAGTCTTAAAATGGTTCTTTGTTGAAGATTTATCAGTAAAGGGATATTTTCTTTGTTTAGCTACTTTTGTTTTTGACTTGATTGTTATGTGACCCTGGTGCCTAATGTTCAACAGGAGTGTCGTAACTGGTTGAGAACCACCTGACAATGGAGCAGCACTTCGAAAGCTAGTGCTTCCAAATAAACCTGTTGTTGTGTGATTTTTAACTTTGTCCACCTCAGTCCAACACCGGCACCTTGAAGTCCTGGTGTCTAATGGTATTCATGTGATAAGGATCTTTTCAGTCTGATGATTTAAGATTTTATGGTTCCAGTATCTCTCCTGTCATTGGTATACTTGCATACTAAGGTGTGATAGTACCATGTTCTTTTTAGTTTTTTTTATGGTCTGATTAAACTATTGTTTATCCCTATTTGCTGGTGCTGAAAACAAGTCCATTAACTTAATTAATAACATATGGGAGTCATCTCAAAGTCCCCTTTCAGGTATGCCTTAATTTCAAAATGGCAGGCTTTTTTTGCAAGCTGAGATGGAGTCTTCAATGGTTAACATCTTATTCTCCATGAATCTGCATCTTTAAACGTGATTAATATTTATTACTGTCCTACCTGACTACTTATAAACTTTTCACTGTACCCATTTGAGTACATGTGACCATAAAGTTAATTCAATTCAATTCATTTCTCAATCAAACCTACATTTCTAACCAGATACCATTACAGTATGAGGTCAATGACATTGCAGAACTGCATGGAGGACCCCAGAGGTAGAATTCTTTGTTTTAGCAGCCATTGTTTCCCATCTTTTGCCTTCACTAAATTTGTTTGGAGGGCCTCCTTTGGATAAATCTCAACTTTTCCTCTGCATTACATCTTGCATAAGGTTTCCAGTACAGTACCAGAGAAACATGAAGCCAACTCTCCACCATGTTGGCTCAATCCTCCTGTCTTTCCAGTGTCAAAATCAAATTTGGAACAACTATCATCACTTTCCCTTCTAAACGTTGCAGCCTGGTAGTGAGTGGGGGAGACTAGCTTGAACCCATGCTGTTTCTTCCATAATTTTGCACAAGTGCTGAGCTGTGCAGCGTCTCAGCAGAGAGCGTAATGTTGGCTGCATGCTGCATTTAAATGAGCAGTTAGCACAAAAGATGCAGGTTGCCTAAAATGAAATGCTAAAGGTGGAGAATAATCCTTTCGTAATCCTCACCCTTCACCCGACCAATCACACCCTCTGTCCACTGTCAGGGGTTATCAAGTTTAGCTGCCATTATTTTGCAGACGAAGAAGGAGGGATAGAAGTGAATTAGGTTCTAAAACATCAAAAGTATAAAGTTAACAAAGCACAATGCAACCATCAATGTAAATCCTATAAAAACCGAAAGGTCTGAGGAAGGGTCACTGGACCCAAAATATTAACTCTGATCTCCCCCCACGGACGCTGTCGGGGCCTGCAATTTCTTTTCAATTGTGAACTTAAATTCTATGATTGGGACCACAGTGTTATAACGTTCTCTTCCATGTTATGCCTACCTCTGAATGATCAGACAGGTTTTCAATTTTTGATGTACCATCCAAAATGTGGCACCTCTGACAGGCAACACTCCTCAATGCTGCACTGAATTTTCAACATTAGATTGCGTGACTTAATCTTAGAAGTGGGTTTTAATCAGGATCTTCCAACAAAGCAAAGAGTATCATCACTCAGCTACGAGTATAGGAATTATTTTTAATTTTCAGGGGTCAATAATAAAACATACTGCTGTACTGAAACTAAAGTTGGCAGTGAGTGAACTGCAAGGAGGAGCCTATTTGGATACAGACTAAACACATTCCTATGATGGGAAAGGGCATCCAAAGTTAAAGATTAGTGCATGGCCAAAGAAAAATGAATAAATAAAACACAAAAAGAAATAATAAATGTCAAGATCAGAATAGAATAAAGAATGTTAAATACAGAATGTACAGAGGAGAATTGAAAAAGGAACTGGAGGGGTGAAGAGGTGTATGAGTAAAATTCAGCAGATAACATAAAAGTGAAACCTTTTGAGAATCTCAGCAGTTTTGGAACATTACAAGAGTGCATCCAAATCGCTGTATCCATGTAATTAAAGATGCAGGCCATGAGCTCTGAGGAAATCGTTTGTGTTTAGCCCATTAGTTCTCTTCATTGTTTTTCTGCAGTGATGAATTTAAGTGCTTTCCTTTAGTTGCTTGATATTCTAATACTCTTTGGATGCATTTAGTGGTGTCTACTGTGAAATAGATATAAGTACTTTTATCAAATCTCCACTAATTCCTTGTTTCTCATTATTAATTTCTGAGTATAAGGGACGAGTGTTTACTTTAGCTGCTGTCTTCCCTTTATATATTTGTTACATTCTTACTGTTTGTAATACCTGTTAGTTGACTCTCATATTCTAGCCCTTCCTTTTTTAAAGTCATTTTTGGGGATATTAGTATTTTCCAAATTTTATGGTGTATTGCAAATTTTTTCACAATTTTTCACATTTTGATTCAATTTGATATCATCTTTAGTTTATCTTTCTCAGAGAGTCCTTCTTTCTTAATTAAGAGCTCTGAAATATCTCCTTAAGTATCTGCCACTGCTTATGTGCTGTCTGACTTTTGAATCTATTTTCCCACTCACTTGAAACTAGCTGTGTCTTCACACCTGCGTAATTGCCTTTGCTTAGTTTCAATCTCACATTTAGACTGAAGATGCTACTATGATCACTCTTACTTGGAGCATCCCTTGCGCTACCATCATTTATTAATCCTATCATATTACACATTACCAGATTTAACATAGTCTGTTCCCTTCAAGATTCCATAACATATTATTCTAACGAACAATCAATGAACTCATACTTAAAGCTATCTTTCTGAATCCAATTCATAGCACCATAAAAACAAAACACAATTATTGTTTTCTTATAAGCCCCAATTATTTCTTGATATATACTATGTCCCACAGTATTGCTAATGTTAGCGGGCCAATAAACTACTCCCAATAGTCACATTTTTAAACCTCTGTTAATGAAAACTGTTCACTCCATCTCTAACCCCACTTTCTTTCCAACATTATTGCATTGCTGCTTCCATAATTTTACCTAAAAATGGCATCTTTGAATATCTCCAGTCAGATTTTCATCTCTACAACAGCTTCAAAATTGCCCAAGAAATAAGTGTAATTGTGAGGCACTGTCACTCCTAACCCACCTCTGCCTTTCAGAAGCCTTTGATGTTGCTGATCACTTCATTCCTCTCTAATGTCTCCATACTCTATCATGTCAAATGGCAACAGTCTGGGTGTAGCCTTTTGTGTTCTTTGTGTAAACTGACGAGTGGTACACTTATTTTAGCTGGCTTTTGTTTCTTCTTAAAGTTGCTGCATTAGGTGCTGTGACTTCATGAGACTTGGGTTCACTGCAAATTATGGATACTTCTGCAGGTAACTGTTCTTCCATTATATGATTTGTGTCTGAACTTTCGTCTTAAGTGCATTTCAAGTTGTTCTGCATCTGCTTGCTAGCCATGCACCATCTTCATCTGCCCTAGTTTGTCAAAGATTGCATCCTGTATCATGGAGAACTTGGAAAGGTAGTGGCTTGGCAAAGATTGTTCTTTCAAACCTTCTGTTCATGAACTGCGCTGGCGGTCGCAAGGAGAAAGTGAGGACTGCAGATGCTGGAAATCAGAGCCGAGAGTGTGGTGCTGGAAAAACACAGCAGGTCAGGCAGCATCCAAGGAGCAGGAGAATGATGTTTCAGATAAGCACTCTTGATCAGGAACCCCATACTAGAAGACCACACCCAGACTGTTGCCATCTGACATGATAGAGTATGGAGACATCAGAGAGGAACATGGTAACATGAAAATATTCTTTTGTTATCTTACTCAGAAGGATGGTTGATTTAATGGTGTGAATTATTTGCTCTGTGAAACCATTTAAACTGGGGTAGTGTGATGAGTGTGTCACTTGGTTCACCCCCTCCTACTACAATTTGGTAAACATATCCCTGAAAGACTTACCTGTGTACTGTGGCCCATTGTCAGAAATGATTTCATTAGGTTCACTGAACAGGCTAAATATGATACGTAAAGTGTCTGCCACAGATATGCTTGAAGTCTTTGTTTTAACCTGTTTAATAATTGGAAATTTGGAGAAATAATTGGTGACCAAAGTGAGGTTGTCTCTGTACTCAGTAAATAGAACTGTGTAAGAGGCTGATGGGGTATTGCATGAGTGTAATGTTCTTTATCTTATTGTGGCTACTGAGTTGGGCATGCCCCACACATCCTGACTAGCTTTTCAATATCATTGATAATCCCCAGCCATATAAACAGTATCACATGCTAGTCCTCAATGGTTTCAACAGTATGTGCTAGTAGATACCCTTAAATATAGCATCTCTTGCAGTGCATCTCTATAAAGTCAAAAGCATCTGCGAGTGACTGGCACCATGTCAGGCCTCCCTTCAATGCTAGCTTTACACAGTGCCTACAGAAATGGGTATTTAGCTGTTTCTGATTGAAGCTGATTGCATTTAAGCTGATCAAATTTCAATTCATCGATGGTGAATTCACACTCCACCACAATGTCTTTGCTGTCAATGTGTAGATCCAGTGGAACATCTGCATCCTTCTTTGAATAGGCAAACTGCTCAGTGTATCCAAAGTTTGAAATCGGTACTGGGTTTCGAACAGAGAAAGTCAAATCTCTATACTTCTAGCAGAAGTCATTGTCAACTAGGTATTGCTCTTGGAGAGGACTGCAGATGCTGGAGATCAGAGTCGAGAGTGTAGTGCTGGAAAAGCAGAGCAAATCAGGCAGCATCTGAGGAGCAGGAGAATCGACATTTTGGGTAAAAGCCCTTCATCAGGAATGAGGTGTTGCCCTTGTCAGTGGTTTGCGCCAAATCATATTCAATAGTTTCCATTTTATTTCCAGAGTAAATTACTTACCAAACAAATGGGTATGGTATCTGGTAATCCTGAATACCAGAACAAGTGTTTCATGCTGTACTTGGAATCGTTGGAATGTGGTTGTGAAAGACTTTTAGGTGCAAATCTAATTAGTTGGCCATCTGGCACAGCACATGCTATGAGCCCTTTCTGTGAAGCACTGACTTCCTCTTCCTTGAGTCATAGTAATGTTGACAACTCTTATTTGAGAGACTCAAACAGACATTAAAGATCTTCCTGCCACGCATATGGGATGTCTTAGTGCTGAACCTCGGTCAGAAAAATGTGCAACGCATGTTGCCGAGAAGATGAAGAATCCAAAGCAGCCCAGTGAGTAGTCTCTGTCTTTTGAAGTTGGAAATTGTTTTACATCTTTGACTTTACTTGAGTTGGGATGGATTCTATAGCCTGATTGGTTAGAGCTCTAAAGGATTAACATGACTTAATTTGACCTGACAATTGTTGATGAAAATGATCCCTTTGCAACCAGCTACTGCTGTCACACTCTGCTTTTGCCCATTATTGCAATGTATCTGCAATGCACATATATCCAGACACATTTTTTGTAATTCTGTCCGTATGCTGCTGAAACAGATTTGACTGATGGATAAATAAAAAGATACTGTCTTTTTATAACTTCTAAATGGTGTTCTGAAGGTAGTGACTTCCCAAGATTCCTTGGTTAAGTGCACTGACCAAAATTTGTGTTTGTTGTCTAGTTTGGCAAAGGATTCAATTTCTTTAGTATTAGAACCTTGTGTGGGCTTTTCTTTAATAAGCAGTTCAGACATTTTGGATCTAGATTTTCCCAGATTAGCTGTCCTTTGTAATACACACATAGTTTAACTTCACATCTTTGTGGTAATCCACACAGCAGATTTATACAACAGGAAATGTTGCTTGTACATAAATGATGCATTATTTGGGAGCGTCAATTGAACAGAAATGCACTTTCTTTGAAGTACAATAGGATATCAACTTTGAAATTTCCAATGGCATTAAAACTGTCTTGGTACAATTATTGTAAGCCCTTGATGGCCCAAGTATTCTCTTGAGATCCACACACTCATAGTCCTGCTACTGTTTGTGTCTACTGAGTAAAATATTTGTGTCTTCCATTCCAAATTGCTATAGCTGCATTGCAATGTTAATGTGCCAAGATAAGAGACCTACTGTATCGCAACTTCCCACGCGGTTGACGATGCCCTCCAGTGCATCCCCTCTACTTCACGCACCACCGCCCTTGAACCTCACCCCTTCCAACAGAAGAAGGACAGAACCAACCGGTCCTCACCTTCCATTCCATCAACCTCCACATAAATCACCTCATCCTCCGCCACTTCCGCCACCTCCAAACAGATCCCACCACCAAAAATATATTTCCCTCCCCACCCCTGGCAGTGTTCCGGAGAGGTCAGGTCCATGTGAGGTCCAAGGCCCCCAACAGCCCACACCCCACACCTGGCACCTTACCCTGCACTGCAGGAAGTACAAAACCTACGTCCACGCCACTCCCCTCACCTCTGTCCAAGGCCCCAAGGGATCCTTGGATGGGTCCTAAGCCCATGGAAAGTCCTCCGGTGAGCTCTCACAATGATGGTTCTACTCAGAGGATGCAACATGGGTCTCCCATTGGTTCTATAGCCAGTGACTGGTGCCTCATGATCACCATAAAACGACCTTGTCCCTGACAAGTGGCTCCTGTCCTTCTCTATCTAAATACTGGAGATCATGGATTTGTGAGGTGCTTTTGAAACAGCAGTTCTACAATGCTCCAGTACATTTTAGTAGATGGTGCACAGTATTGTTCTGATGAAATTCCTGCCCACAAGCCTCATTCCTGATGAAGGGCTTATGCCCGAAATGTCGACTCTCCTGCTCCTCGGATGCTGCCTAATCTACTGTGCTTTCCCAGCAACACACTCTCGATTCTGATCTCCAGTATCTGCTGTCCTCACTTTCACCTACTGTATGCTGTTAATTTAATGGTAGTTGGTTATATCACTGTGTTCTAATAGTGTCTCTACATGTCCTTCAGAATTTGAACTTGTAGAACATTTGCATTATTCCCATATCAATTTTGTTTGCTAAGGTAGACTTGTCAGTTTTCTTTGGGAAAATATTTTGATTGTGGCAAAAGCTCGAATTGGTTGACTTTATCTACACAACGTGTTATGTTCACAATGTTGAAAACCTTTTCGTCCTTTAGTACAAAGTTGTCCCAATCCTGGTTTGACTTTGGTCTAGCTGTTGGTTTACATTCCATAGGTTTCCATACATTCTTTCCCTGCTGTTGCCATGTTGTTGCACCTGTCTTCTGTTTGGTTGTGTCCAGTTGCAGCCTCTGGCTGCACCTTTGGAGCTGAATTTCATACATTGGTGGGTCCAGCATTCATTTATACTGCATACTTTACACAGATTTTGAAATGTAGAACAGCCTTGTAATAGGTGTGATAGAATGCTTGCTTAATGTGTACTAGTTACAAAGTTAATATTCTTTGCTGCATTTAATCCATGCACATGCCATTGTCTAACTACATATATCCAACCTTCATATTTTCTACCATTTGGAGCAGCGAATTAATGCTGTAACCTTTCATCTCTTTTTCAATAGGTGGTGAGGTAATCACCAACTCCGTTATCCACCCTGACAATTCTGCTTCAGAAATATCACATATATTGCCCTTGTTATGGCATCTACTGACAAATTGATCTATTGATTTTTATGGCTTTTGTCTGTAGGACATCAATGAATTTTAAAGTTGCCTTGTACATGCAGTTGATCTTATAGCACTTTCCATATTTTTGGCAAATGTGACCCTCTTCAGATAATCCCAAGGTATATATTCTATACAAGCCCTTGTTACCAACTGCTACTATCTTCACACTTGTTTAACCAGTTCAGCAACAAGCATAGCCGCATCCTTCATTTAAAAGGTTTGAACACGGATAGTATTCCCAATTTACCGGGAGAGATTTGCTCTCCAGCCTTCTGCTGTTCTTTTGTCTTTCTATTTTATATATTACTTTGTTCAATCTGTCTGTGGATATAGTGCTTTATTTATTCTTGTTTTCTATTTGTTTTCATTTGAAACTTGGTTTAAGGATTAAAAGCAAATTACTGCGGATGCATTTCCAGCATTTTCTCTTTTGGTTTAAGGATTGTTCGGTTGGCTTTGCACTGCTCCTGAACACAGTCCTGTATTTTTCTTCTTCCAACTTAAGAGTGCTTTCAGTTCGTCCAATATGGGAGGTTCACTCCCGATGGCTATTTTTAATTTGAAATGGCCTTTCTTTACGTTTAAATCGGTGGTTTACCTGCAAGAACTTGGCCGACCTGAAGATATTCTGTGCACCGGATCTCCTGAATTGCTTCCCCTTGGTGTTCAAGCTTATAATGCTGGTTCCTTCCCGATTCTTTTGTTAAAAGGAAAACTTTTAATAGGAAAACAATTGTGTTGTGAGTAGAAAAGAGTTCCGTACCATGTACCAATACTTTTACATTATTGTAATATGACACAAATGAGGGACGTGGATTCAATTTACTTGAAGATCTCTGTTGGGTTTCTTTACTACACAGTGTAGAATAAGCTCCAGACACAGCCTGTGCCTCAAGTGCTACAGTGTAGAGAACCTATGACCTGTGACCATGTGAAAACATTTGGGTATTTGGCTCATTTGTAAGATGAGCTTTTAAAGATACATCACTCCAAAGATTACAACACAACATGAGCGGTGAAGAAATCCTCCTTCAGATTGAGATATCTCTGTGATGTGGAACAGGTTAAGAACAAATATAGGAACTATTGACTTGGAACCACAATGCCAGCTGGTTCTAGGTTGTTTTTATGTCTTCATTTGAACGTTCATTAAAGTTTCAAGAATAACTGAGAATGCAAATAATGGGTGCTTAAATCACTAAAGGGGAGGTCTACTGATGTCCCAGTCAAGATTTTCCCTTCATTCAATACCCAAAAACAGATGATCGCATGATTTTAGTTTATTGGACCTTACTTTGTACAGTTACATGCAAATAAATGTGTCCCAGTTTCAAATCTGGATCCTCTGAAATATATATCAAGAATCAAAATCATTTTATTTATATAGGTTGAAGGGTATTTTATGGAACAGAATCCCTACCATATAGAAGCAACCCATTTGGCCCATATAGTCCGCACTGACCCTCCAAAGAGCATCCCTCCCAGATCCACTTCCTTACCCTATCCCAATAATCCTGCATTTCCCTTGGCTAACCACCTTGCTTGCATATCCCTGGACACTATGGGAAATCTAACATGACTGATCCACAAAACCTGCACATTGTTTGAGTGTGGGAGGAAACCAGAGCACCCAGAGGAAACCCACGCAGACACAGGGAGAATGTGTGAACTCCACACAGACTGTTGCCTGAGGATGAATTCAATATCTAGTCCCTGGTGCTCTGAGGCAGCAGTGCTAATCACTGAGCCATGTATCACACCTCTATTCACTGAACCAGCGTGCCACCCCTGGAAGGTAGGCTGGCTCAATTGGCTGGATGGCTGGCTTGCATTGTAGAGTGGTATCATTAGCATGGGTATAATCCCTGTACCAGCTGAGGTTCAAATGAAGTACTCTCCTTCTCAGTCTCTCTCCTTGCCTGTGACACTCAGGTTAAACCAGCATCGAAGCCATCTGTCTCTCTAATGAGAGAATAGCTCTATTCTTGTCTAGTAAGACTGTGGTGACTTTATAATTTACCTTTATTATATTTACTTCATTCAGACTATGAAGTGTTGATGAGCTTTTTTCAACTTTGAAATATTTGTTCGCCATTTGTTCTTCAACAATTTGTTTTCTCCTTCCTTGCAGAGGCAATGAAATTTTGGTGGCGCCTAGTGTTAATGGGAGAATAGACAGTGACTGTCAGCAAGCTGTTTTACAATGGAAATATTGCAGCAAGCCCAGCTGCTCCATGTCCAAATTTGACATCTGCACACACTTTTAGCAGAGCTTGCTTGTTACTGATCAAGACAGAGAGCCCTGCCTGTTTTTAATCTCATAATCCCAGGACAGACACTGAGGCCAATTGTTGCATCTGTGCTTCTATAGCTGTAACTGGCTAACTGAGCACAGAATCAGCCAGTGATGTTCCTGTCTGCCTGACTCAGCTGATCAATGCTTTCATCTGTTGATCTATCAAAACTGCTGACACTATGCTTGCATTAATCATATACTGAAGAAATGGGGAAGAGAAAAATTCTTAAAATCTAAGTAAGTGAGAAATTTAAACCAATCACCATACCCTAATTCCCCTGGCTATCATCAACTGACTGAGCACAGATGGGGATTTAACTTATGACCTGTTAATGGAATCTCCAGCCCATCATAGCTATTCATATTTAAAACTCAGGGAAAAGAAGAACTTGTTAATTAAGATCACTCTGCAGTGAACAGATTTCTGCCTCTTTGTGTTCGTCTTCACACTATGTGAGCTAGGAGCATTGACTCTTCTTGCTCAGCCAGTCAGCAGTGAGTAAAATCAAAATTCAGACAAAATTGGTCAGAGTGTGACTTTATTTAGCTTTGCCTCTGCATCATATTTTCTCAAGTTTCATGGACACAAAAGTGTGATATGGATTGAAGCAATGCCTTGCAAACAAAGCAGAATGGCCAGGAGCTCTGAGAGTTGTGACTGCAGCAGGTAGCAGATTTCAGAGGATGCTCTTTTCCAAATGCAGACAACAAACTCAAAGGCTCAGACCCTCCAATGGCCTGAGATTCATTGGTGCACCACAAACCACCACAGCAGGCTCTATAGGAATTACCCAGGAGATTGCACCATTCCAATCAGCAATTCCCCTTGGATCTTGCCAATAGAGTCCATTAGAGGCAGATACTTTGGAGGGTGTCCCTCGGTTAAGATTAGATTACTTACAGCGTGGAAACAGACCCTTCGGCCCAACAAGTCCACATCGACCTGCTGAAGCGCAACCCACCCAGATCCACTCCTCGACATTTACCCCTTCACCTAACACTACGGGCAATTTAGCATGACCAATTCACCTAACCTGCACATTTTTTTTTGACATCTTCAGCCATGCTTATTGACTGGATTATAGGCAACCAGCAATTGATTAATCATGACTGGCATCATGCATTCTTCAACCACAGTCCACAGAGACAGCCAGGCACACATACATGCCAGAGCCAGAATGGTATCAATAATGATGTTGGACATCTCTATCTTTTGGTGCACTTTACCAACTGCCTCTGCCAAACCTGCCTATTGTTCAAGTGGTTATGTGTCAGGGATGTGCTGAACCTGATCACAATACAGCATCCACTGAAGTGACAGTCTCTGATCTGGTGGTGGGGAGCAGGTAAAAGCCTTGCTGGTGTATCCTTTGAGGGTTGATTGGCTTCTTCCTCCGAGGTGCAGCTGCAGGTCTCTTTGGAGCAAATGTTTGCTTGGTGTTGCTCATGCCCGCATTAAGACAATGAGAGAATCAGTTGCTCCAGACAGCTAAAAGCTTGTGTGGATTAAGCATGGGTTAATAGGAGAGCAGTGCAGCACATTGAAGCTTCCAGGGTCTGTTGCCTATTGGCATCCCAAGGAGTGCTCATGCTCTTCTCCTGCCTGTTTGAATATTTTCTCCTCTTTTCACATGGAGGAGCCTTAGATGACCACCATTCTCTCTTGGATCAGTTGTGGGAACACTTCTGCAATGAGAAAAGGAAGGGTTTGAGTGGGATGGAAGTAGTTGGAAGTGTTGTTACTGCTAATTGTGTGAAAAAAGTTACTGTGAGCCTCAGCGCATTGAGCATTATGAATCTCGCTTGACAAAACTCCAACTCAAAATGGGAAAACTCAGCCCATATGATATTAGATTAGATTACTTACAGTGTAGAGACAGGCCCTTCAGCCCAACAAGTCCACACCGACCCTCTGAAGAGCAACCCATCCTGATCCATTCACCCCTTCACCTAACACTACAGCCAATTTAGCATGGTCAATTCACCTAACGTGCACATTGTTTTGGACTGTGGGAGGAAACCAGAGCATCCAAAGGTAACCCACACAGACACAGAGAGAATGTGCAAACGCCACACAGACCGTTGCCTGAGGTGGGAATTGAACCCAGGTCTCTGGCACTGTGAGGCAGCAGTGCTAACCACTGTGCCACCAGGCTGCCCACTATTGGAGCAACTCTGTTTTAATTCCAGACAGGTGAGAATTTGCTTGAGCTCTGATGCCATTGTAAATTGATTTGGAAATGCTGGTGTTGGACTGGGGTGTACAAAGTTAAAAATCACACAACACCAGGTTATGGTCGAACAGGTTTAATTGGAAGCACTAGCTTTTGGAGCGACGCTCCTTCATCAGGTGGTAGTGGAGGACACAATTCCAAGGCACAGAATTTACAGTAAAAATTTACACTGAAATTATACATTGAAAAATACCTTGATTGTCTGTTGAGTCTTTCATCTGTTTGAATACCATGATAGTTTCACTTCTTTTATGTGTAAATCACAAAACCCTTTTTTTCAAAAGTTGCATTCTCAGGTTAGCTGTAACAATGAGTGTTCGCTAGACAATACGTTGAAGGTGTTAGCCCCCTGTGTTCTCTGTCTATGCCATGATGTTTAGATTGATTCTAATCTGAAAAGTGAGGTAACAGAGTTTTACATGAATTCATGCAGTTTTTGAGCTAAGAGATTTACATGAATTCATGCAGTTTTTGAGCAAAGTACAATGTAACTCTGCAGGTACAAATTCACCCCACAAAATATACGTGGGCATGTGGGTCTTTGTCTGTTTGTGTGTGTCTGTCTGTCTGGGTTGGGGGTTGTGAGTGTGAGAGAGAGTGTAGTGTATATGTGTGTGCATGAGTGTAGAGTGGTCTAAATCTCTGACAGGATGTCTGTGTGAGTGTGGGAGTGTGTGTGTCTGTAAGGGTGTGTGTGAGTGTCTGTGTGCATGTCTGTGTACATGTGTGTCCGTGTGTATGTGTGTGTATAGGAGTGCCTGTGTGTGTGTGAGAGAGAATATGTAGGAGTGTCTGTGTGTGTGTATAGTGCAATGGTGATCACCTGTAACTCAACAGACAATCAAGGTATTTTTCAATGTATAATTTCAGTTACATCACACTGTAAATTTTTGCTATAAAGTCTGTGCCTTAGAATTGTGTCCTCCACTACCACCTGATGAAGGAGCGTCGCTCCAAAAGCTAGTGTGCTTCCAATTAAACCTGTTGGACTATAACCTGGTGTTGTGTGATTTTTAACATTGTAAATTGATATTTTCTTTTCTATTCTTTTATAGAATGATGCTGAGGTTATGTTACCAATATATAAGCGCTTCTCCGAATTCAGTATGTTTTAGCATGATTTTGGTTATAATTTGCAGACTTTACATATCTTACATTTTTACATCTGCATGCCATTTCCTATTTATTATCTGCAACAGAAAATGCCACGTTCACATGCGTAATGGAAAACATTTATGTATACTCGTCACACTATCATTGGAGGTGTTGTTTTGATGCCATTTACAAGTTAATATGGACATTGTATATTTTAACACGGAAATATTATTTAGAATGGAGAAATATGAAATGAAGAACAAAACATATAACCTTAAATAATCTTCTTATCCTGGTCAAATTAGCCCTTTGCCTTTAACCTCACTACCTGAGAGCTACACTTGTCTTGATTTCCCATATACAAGCAATGGTGGGGTCAGGGGTCAGCCAGTATGAAGTGTATCTTGTGCCAATGTAATATTATTTTGTGTAACATATTGAAATGTTTCTAATCTTGGAAGACATGCCTAAAATGATAGTAAAGTAGGTTGTAGTGAAGGCGTATGGAACACTCTCCTTCATTGGCAGAGGTACAGAATATGAAAACAGGGATATCACGATGAAACTATATAAGACACTGGCCAGGCCATAATTGGAGCATTGTGTGCACTTCTGGTCACCACATTACAGGAAGGACATAATTGCTCTGGCAATGGTGCAGTGCAGATTTACCAGAATGTTGCCAGGGCTGGAGAATTGTAGTTACAAGGAGAGATTGGAGAGGCTCGGGCTATTTTCCTTGGAACAGAGAAGGCTGAGAGGTGACATGATTGAGGTATACACAATCGTGAGGAGAAGATAGAGAGTAAACAGGAAGAACCTGTTGCCCTTGGTAGAAAGTTCAAAACCAGGGGTCATAGATTCAAGCTAAGAGGCAGCAAGATTAGAGGAGGTGTGAGGAAAATCTTTTTTAAGCAGACAATGGTGGGTGTCTGGAATTCACTGTCTGAGTTGGTGGTGGAGGCAGAGATCCTAAACTCTTAAAAAGCACGTGGATCTGTACATAAAGTACTGGAAGCTGCACGGCTCTGGGCCATGTGCAGGAAAATGGGATTAGAAAGAGCATCTGGGTGTCATTGGGTCGGTCTGGATAAGATGGGTTGAATCCCTCTTCTGTGCTATATTATTTCTACAGTTCTCTGGTTCTAATGTCCCATCAGCTTTTACAGATTAGTGTAAATATTTTGATCAACAAAAAAATAAGCCAAGAACTTCCTGTCATCTTTTACAGATGAGTGAAAATCATAAGGTCCCAAAAAGACACCTTCCCACTTCCTGTTCCAATAAACCTGGACATGAATTCAACTGACAATGACTCTCCACAATTGGAATTTGCAAAAACTACTTCTGATGCTTAACCAGTTTATTGGATCAAACACCTCTGATCTCCATCCCTCGTGAAGAGTGTGAATTTTGGAAGTTGTGTTGGTGTGGGTGGGATATTAAAACTGGCATTAGGAAACTGACTCCAAACCAACTCTGACTTTAACTGATTCACATTAATTTGTTTGAACACAGCCTCCTCAGGCAAGGCAGGGTATCTATTACCCACCGAGAGTGTGGCGCTGGAAAAGCACAGCAGATCAGGCAGCATCCGAGGAGTAGGAGAATTGACGTTTCAGACATAAGCTTAAAGTTATATAAGCTTATACTTATCCTAGTTGATATTTCAACATCCTCACCAACGTATCAAGCTAATTTTGATGCCTTTGTTGTCTTTGCATTTATGACAAAATATCTGATATGGTAATAAGATCATGAGACCATACAAAATGGAAACAGGAATAGGCCATTCGGCCCCTTGAGGTCACTCTGCCATTCAAAAGGAACATGGCTGTTCTGACATTTGGCATGTCCACTTTCTTGTCCTTTCTCCATGTCCTTTGATTTCCCCACTGATCAGGAATTAATCTCAGCCTTGGACTCTATCCAACAGCTCTCTATGGCAGGGAGTTCCAAAGACATTCGACTTCTGAGGAAAGAAAGTCTTCCTTATTTTTTGTATATGCTTCACATCCAATCAGGCCAACTCAGCTTTTGCTTGAACATTTAACCTCTGAAAATCAGTGTGCCTGCAACCCTTTTAAAATAACTCTGAAAGTATCTGGAGACCATATGGAATATGTTTTAAACATCAAACACAAAACTCATGGAAATCCTGAATACAATGTTTAGAAACTGCCTCTTTCAGACATTTTATGGATATAGACATTTTCTCCATATTTGTAAATAATAAAAGTAACAGCAACGTTGCACAAATTATGCTATTTAGTTAAAAATATTGGAAGAATATTCAAGAAGATACAATGATCCTCCATGAATACTTCCACAATGGAAAACATCTTACTGTTAGGGGTTCTTAAGTTGACACAATTTTTCTCTCGGTAGCTATGCCCCTAGGAGCCATGTTGAAATAATTTCAAAGAAAGATGACGAAATGATACTTCAGCATAAAAGTTGTGTTTGCTCACTTTTGCTACTGCAATACAGATTATTTTAAGTTTCAGTAAGTTATTCCATGTTTGCAATAACACAACAGATAAGAGATTAGATTAGATTCCCTACGGTGTGGGGACAGGCCCTCCGGGTCCACACTGACCCTCCGAAGAGTAACCCACCCAAACCCCTTTCACTAATGCACCTAATTGACAATTTAAGCATGGATAATTCACCTAACCTGCACATCTTTGGGCTCTGGGAGGAAACCCACACAGACACAGGGAGAATGTGCAAACTCCACACAGACAGTCACCGAGGTTGGAATCAAACGCAGGACCCTGGTGCTGTGAGGCAACAGTGCTAACCATTGAGCCACCGTGCCGCCCCCGAAGGTAAGCTTATTTTTCATTCACAGAGAAACTAACATTTTTTCTATGTGAAAACCTAACAAACCATTTGTATTGAAATTACTATTTTAGTCTAAAAACATCAAAACCATGCAACTCAATCAGCACAAAGAAATTGGTATTTCCTGTATTAATACACACTGTATGATGATTTCACATACTGATGATGAAAGGCCCCTCAGCGAGATTGGCCAGACAATTTGAATTAGCCTTTATTGTCCCGTGCTCTCAACTAAGTGCAGTGAAAAGTTTGTAATGTTGTCCCTCGGCGCCATCTGAGGTACAGGGTGCCTAGGTACAAAATACTGACGTATTTATTACAGACTTGAGAGAAGCATAAATAGAAGTTCAGCATAAGAATAAAGGGTAAAAAAGCTTTAAAAAGTACTCACACTTTAGTCTTTTAACCAAGTCTGTGTGAGCTTTCAGTCAACCGGGCCAAGTGTGTAGGAGACGCTGGGCGTCAATCCTGGATGCCTCACTGCCACCCCCCCCATGCTGCCCTCTGCTCTGGGACTTCTTTGAACTTGTCACCCCAATCAGTTACCAATCACCCCCATGCTGGTAATTGGTGGGGAGATTGGTAACTGATTTTTTTGGTGCAAATAGGCAAATTCACAATTTTACATATATGGAGGAATGACTGTGTCTTGTGGGAACAAATTGTTGGACATTGAGAACTATAATTGTGCAATAATTATATATGGATACAAGATTTATGTGAAACTCTGCACTATTACTACTACCTTGGTCTCACTCCTGCTGTGCCTGCGAACCTATGTAAGCCAATTTACATAAATTAAATCATTTTACTGGGTGTATTGCCAGGCATATGGCATTGCTGATACAGGTTTTCTGTGCATTAATTATCCAGTCCATTAACACAGCAATTTAATGTGAACTGCGCATTAGTTTCCGAACTACATGTGAACTTAAATGCTGTTGCAATGAAAATCAGTAATAGTTCGATAACAGAATCTCTCGATGCCAGTTGTTACTTGGACAGTTTTCAGCCAGAGGGAGAATTTCATCTGAGTGGTGCATCTAAACCAAAAGCTCAGAGGATCATCATGAAGTGTGACTAATCTCCATATTTGGGGTGATTTCCAGTTGCTGTTGCATTTTGAAAGGTAACCTGCCCAATGAGTAAATCCAACTGAAGAGACATGGTGGTTAGTGGTTGGCACTGCTGCCTCATAGCGCTGGTGACTCGGATTCGCTCCCACCCTCCTAGATTCAGCACTGAGCGAAATGCCCATGCAAACTGAACACATGCCATTCCATATCCAATCTAAGTACAGGGTTGCAGTCTCAGACTAATGGGTTGAACATTTAGGATCATAAGGAGGAGAACTTTCATCACAGAAATGGTTGTGACACGTTGGAATTCTCTACCTTGGAAAGTTGTTGTTATTCAGTTGTTGACAGACTTTAAGTTACAAAGAGGATGAACAGACATAGCGATAGTGTAGGAAGTAGGGCTGTGGTTCTTCAGCCATGATCTTATTGAATGGTAGAGCAGTTCCTAGTGGCTAGTCTGGCACCTATTCCATATGCTGTTGTACCACAATCTCTGATCAGCGTCAGAGAGGATACATCCAATGTGAACTACGATTTAATCTTTCACTTACAATTTAATTTCCAATCTTTGCCTCTTCCCTGGGTATCTCCAGCAAAGATGAACACAACCAAGAAGCCAACTGCCAAGCATAATTCTAGCACACTACACAGTCTTTACACATCATGGACTGAAGATATGACCCTTAAGGTCATAATGTTAAGTCCTACTCAGAAGAAGTGATATTGGTATCAAACCACTAATTCTGTTTCTTGCTCCACACATACAGAATTTCTCTAGCACTTTCTATTTTTTTTTCATTTCCGATGTCTGGTATCCACAATATTTTGCTTTTATTTCTAACATGATCTTCACTGACATTGTTTTAATTGGATCGGTAAAGTCCTATACTGTGCAACCTCCTCCCAATGACAGTTTAAATCCCTCTCATGCCCCACAATGCTCGAACACCCCTCTCACTCCACCACAATGTTCTCCTCTCCCTCAAAACACCCTTCACACCAACTCTGACTCTATCAGTCCCTTCATCCAGGTCAGTATTCTCTCACCTTGCTCACACTCAGCAGTGTTCCGCCCCTTCCCCAGTCCTGGCAAGATAGATTTAGCAGCGAGCAAAATTCCACTTTTCACCAATCTTCCCCAACAGCTCAGTGATATTTACCCTCCCCCTTATTTCATGTATCTCCATAAAAATGTTTAAATTACCTCATTGCCTGGCAACACTGATCCATAGAATCCCTACAGTGTGCATGCAGGCCATTCGACCCATCAAGTCCACACTGACCCTCCAAAGAGCATCTACCCTATAATCCTGCACTTCCCATGTCTAATCTACCTAGTCTGCACATCTCTAGACACTATGGGCAATTTAGCATGGCCAATCAAACTAACCTGCACATCTTTGGAGTGTGGGAGGAAGTCGGAGGACCCAGAGGGAATCCACATAGACACAGGGAGACTGGTGCAAACTCCACACAGCCAGTTGCCTCAGCGTGAAATCGAACCTGGGTCCCTGGCACTGTGAGTCTGTGGTGCTAACCACTGAGCCACCACGCTGCCCCAATTCATCCCATATTAATCAGGAGCCAGAGATTTCAGATGTGGACTGGGGAGGTGATGTCTGTGAGGGGTGAGCAATATCTGGTGGCAGTAGGGGATTGCCAGAATGAAAATCCAGCAAAACTGGCACAAGTTGCAGACTTGGCAAAAGTCGCACACTGGTTCAACTCATCTTGGGCACCTCAAAATAGAGCTCCATTATGACCAGTGCATTCATAGCCAGGTTTTACAGGTTTTTGCCTGAGTGTGAGGGATTAGTGGACTTGAGCACTCTCCGGGAGTTGGTGGGGTGTTGTCAGCGTTATTGGAGGAAGGGCTTTGAGTATTAACAGGAAGAGATGTGTGTGCATATATCCTTTGAGCTTACAAGACAGTGCACAAACCTCGGAATTAAGGTGAAAATATTTATATAGGACTATTTATAGAAACATTGATATAGAATAAATATTTTTATATTTATTCATACCTGGCTCTAATGTAATGTGGGGTTATGTCGGGTTCCAAGTGATCGATTGTGTTAGTGGACTCTCCAGTCAGAGGCACAGACAGACGTTTCTGCGGCCAGCAGCGAAAAATCAGAATGGTGTGTTCCCTCCCAGGTGCCAGGTTCCAGGATGTCTCGGAGAGGAGAGGGACCAGCAGGAGGTCATTGTACATATCGGAACTTATGACATAAGAAGGGAAAAGGAATGAGATTCTGAAGGCAGAATATAGAAAGTTAGGCAGGAATTTAAAAAGGAGGTTCTCGTGGGTAGTAATATCTGGATTATTCTCGGTGGTATGAGCTAGTGAGGGAAGGAATAAGGGGATAGTGCAGATGAATGCGTGGCTGAAGCACTGGCATAAGCACTGGCATATGGGAGAAGGATTCACATTTTTGGATCATTGGAATTTGTTCTGGGGTAGAAGTGACCTGTACAAGAAGGATGGATTTCACCTGAATTGGAAGGGGATGAATATACTGGCAAGGAGATTTGCTAGAGCTGCTCAGGAGGATTTAAATGAGTAAAGTGGTGGAGGTGGGGGTGGGTTTGGGACCCAGGGAGATACTGAGGAACAATATCAATCTGAGACTGGTACGGTTCAGAAAAGGAGCAAGTCAAACAGTCAGGGCAGGCAGGGACAAAGCAGAGAACAAGGTAGGACTCATAAATTAAACTGCTTTTATCTCAGTGCAAGAGGTCTAACAGGCAAGGCAGATGAGCTCAGGGCATGGTTAGGAACATGGGGCTGGGATATCATAGCAATTACAGATGTGTGCTTCAGGGATGGACAGGACTGGCAGCTTAAGGTTCTAGGATACCAATGCTATAGGAAGGATAGAAAGGGAGACAAGAGAGGAGGGGGAATGATGTTTTTGATAAGGGATAGCATTACAGCTGTATTGAGGGAGGATATGTAGTGTACAAAATACCATGCAAGGACTGCACTAAACACTATATAGGACAAACAGGATGTACTGAGGGAGGATATTCCCAGAAATATATCCAGGGACGTTATTTGGGTGGAACTGAGAAATAAGAAAGATCATCTTATTGGGATTATACTATACACCCACTAATAGTCAGTGGGAAATCGAGAAACAAATTTGTAAGGAGATTTCAGTTATCTATAAGAATAATAGGGTGGTTATGATAGGGGATTTTAACTTTCCAAACATACACTGGGACTGCCATAGTGTTAAGGGCTTAGATGTAGAGGAATTTGTTAAGAGTGTACAAGAAAATTTCCTGAGTCAGTATGTGAATGTGCCTATGACAGAAGGTGCAAAACGTGACCTACTCTTGGGAAATAAGGAAGGGCAGGTGACTGAGGTGTCAGTGGGAGAGCACTTTGGGGCCAGCAACCATAATTCTATTAGATTTAAAATACTGATGGAAAAGGGCAGACCAGATCTAACAGTTGAAGTTCTATATTGGAGGAAGGTAAATTTTGACGGTATTAGGCAAGAACTTTCAAAAGCTGATTGGGAGAAGATGTTTGCAGGTAAAGGGACGGCTGGAAAATGGGAAGCCTTCAGAAATGAGATAACGAGAGTCCAGAGACAGTATATTCCTATTTGGGTGAAATGAAAGGCTGGTAGGTGTAGGGAATGCTGGCTGACTAAAGAAATTGAGGGTTTGGTTAAGAAAAAGAAGGAAATATATGTCAGGTTTAGACAGGAGAGATCGAGTGAATCGTTAGAGTATAAAGGCAGTAGGAGTATACTTAAGAGGGAAATCAGGAGGGCAAAAAGGGAACATGAGATAGCTTTGGCAAATAGGGTTAAAGAGAATCCAAAGGGTTTTTATAAATACATTAAGGACAAAAGGGTAACTAGGGAGAGAATAGGACCCCTCAAAGATAGCAAGGCAGCTTATGTTTGGAACCGCAAGAGATGGGGAGATACTAAACGAGTATTTTGCATCAGTGTTCATTGTGAGAAGGACATGGAAGATCGAGAATGTGGGGAAATAGATGGTGAAATAGATGGTAAAATGTCCATATTACAGAGGAGGAAGTGCTGGATGTCTTGAAACGCATAAAGTTGGATAAATCTCCAAGACCTGATCAGGTGTACCCTAGAACACTGTGGGAAGCTAGGGAAGTGATTGCCGGGCCTCTTGCTGAGATATTTATGCCATCGCTAGTCACAGGTGAGGTGTCAGAAGATTGGATGTTGGCTAACGTGGTATCATTATTTAAGAAAGGTGGTAAGGACTATAGACCAGTGAGCCTGATGTTGGTGGTGCACAACTTGTTGGAGGGAATCCTAAGGGACAGGATTTACATGTATTTGGAAAGGCAAGATTAGGGATAGTCAACGTAACTTTGTGCATGGGAAATTATTTCTCACAAGCCTGATTGAGTTTTTTGAAGAAGTAACAAAGAAGATTGATGAGGGCAGAGCAATAGATGTGATCTATATGGACTTCAGTAAGGCGTTCGACAAGGTTCCCCATGGGAGACTGGTTAGCAAGATTGGATCACATGGAATACTGGGAGAATTGGCCATTTGGATACAGAACTAGCTTAAAGGTAGAAGACAGAGGGTGGTGGTGGAGGGTTGTTTTTCAGACTGGAGGCCTGTGACTAGTGGAGTGCCACAAGGATCGGTGCTAGGTCCACTACTTTTCATCATTTATATAAATGATTTGGATGCGAGCATAAGGGGTATAGTTAGTAGGTTTGCTGATGACACCAAAATTGGAAGTGTAGTAGACAGCGAAGAAGGTTACTTTGGATTACAAAGGGATCTTGATCAGGTGGGCCAATGGGCTGAGAAGTGGCAGATGGAGTTTAATTTAGATAAATGTGAGGTGCTGCATTTTTGGCAAGCAAATCTTAGCAGGACTTATACGCTTAATGGTAAGGTCCTAGGGAGTGTTGCTGAACAAAGATACCTTGGAGTGCAGGTTCATAGTTCCTTGAAAGTAAAGTCTCAGCTAGATAGGATAGTGAAGAAGGCGTTTGGTACGCTTTCCTTTATTGGTCAGAGCATTGAGTATTGGAGTTGGGAGGTCATGTTATGGCTGTACAGGACATTGGTTAGGCCACTTTTGGAATATTGCATGTAATTCTGGTCTTCTTCCTATCGGAAGGAAGTTGCAAAACTTAAAAGGGTTCAGAAAAGATTGACAAGGATGTTGCCAGGGTTGGAGGATTTGAGTTATAGGGAGAGACTAAATAGGCTGGGGCTGTTTTTCCTGGAGTGTCGGAGGCTATAGGATGACGTCATAGAAGTTTATAAAATCATGAGGGGCATGGATAGGATAAATTGACAAAGTCTTTTCCCTGGGATCGGGGAGTCCAGAACTAGTGGGCATAGGTTTAGGGTAAAAGGGGAAAGATATAAAAGGGATCTAAGGGGCAACCTTTTCACGCAGAGGGTGGTGTGAGTATGGAATGAGCTGCCAGAGGAAGTGGTGGAGGCTAGTACAATTGCAACATTTAAAAGGCATCTGGATGGGTATTTGAATAGGAAGGGTTTAGAGGGATATGGGCCAAATGCTGGCAAATGGGACTAGATTAGTTTGGAATATCTGGTCGGCATGGACGAGTTGGACTGAAGGGTCTGTTTTCGTGCTGTACATCTCTTTGACTATGAGAACAGGATATCCTGAATTCACTATGAAGTTATTTTATGTCTTCTTTTGGATATTACTGTTAAGATCTTCATTTGCTTATGTCATCTAAACACATGTAATTGTCTGGAATTTGTTCAAAGGCTTTCTGGCAGAAGATTGCCTCAGAGAGTCACGGTCATTACATAGCCATAAAGACATCTCTCTAACTTTTTTTATGTTGACGTTTTGTCACATTTTGTTTCCAGTGGCCTGCTGTCTCCCTCGTCTGACAATAATTGGCTGGAAGCAGAATGTGCCACTCTGTATAACTCTATTCACTAAGCTGTTCAGCCAACATTTACTCGACATTTATTCCTCACATATTATTGGAATAAAGTCTTTATTAGATTTATGCTTACATTTTCTTGTGCTTTACTAATTCATTTGCTAGCTGCAATACTTTCATCTAGGCTGCTGGACTTCCTTTTAACTCTAGTTTTAATATGGTTTCACATGCAATTGTTATCATGTGCTTTTCCTCTCTAGGATACAAGTGGAGGCAATTTTCACAACACTTCAGCGCAATATGCACTTTATCTCATGCAAGAGTCCTGTGAATTTGCAATAGCTCCAGAAATAAATGCAAAAAGGGCACTATGGTTAGAAGGTTGACCAAGGGAAGTTCTTCTGCAGAAAACTGCTGAATTGAATGTGCCAACTGAACATTCCCAAGCAGCTGACCAAGTAGGACCTCAGAAATTCCACTGCTTCTGATGCTCATCTGATCCATTGCTTAGTCTTGAAGGATTAGTGGGGTCAATGGCTAGGGTAATCAGCACCGGGCTGGAGAATTTTCTGAATCCAGGAAGATCAGTTACTTAGGTGACTGATGAGAGGGCTGCTGTATGTACAGGAGGATGTAGCAAATCAAGTGCAATCAGCCCAGAAGACAAATGACTCCTCAAATGTGTTGTTACCACCTAGCTTTGCACCATCAAGAGTTCTAACGTTTGATTCAGGTCAGTACCTAGCATTAAAAATCACCTGTTTCCAATTTGGTCATTGGAATACCTTTGTAGAAATCAGGTGTGAGAAATTGCATCCTGAAATTGATTCTCCCAACGCAAATTTGCTCTCCTTGTGATGGATGCAATGTGGGCCAATCTATTTCCATTGTCCGGTTGCAAAGTCAATAATCTGTCTTGTCTGTATCAATTATGCAATTGGATAAGTAAGTGGAGATCACCACAATCCTTGGCACTCTGCTGGTTCTCTGTTTAAGTATTTAGAGGGATCACATTTTCTGCAGAATGTTTGAAAGGACTTTGCATTTTTAAGTCTGTCAAAAGGTACTTAACCTAATAAATTCCAGATGTGCAATGGTAATCATTTATACCATACAAAAGGGATGCAGTGGAATGGTTTGTAGAGCAGTTACTTTCCTTAAAAGCACATAATTGGTTCATAAGGCACCACAAATATCTGGCAGGATCAGCTGTGTTTAATCTTCACCCATGTTGTACTCAATTTATAATTTTCATATGTTGAGAAGCCAGAGATTCATTTGAAAATCTTAATAAGGCAGAAAGCAGTAATGTGAGTGTGGCTAGGATTTCCTGACCTTTACTTTGGAAACTGAACTAGATGCTAATGTTGTCCATATAAAGCTAGTTTTCTGGACTACTGGGTTGTGTCTTTTAAACTAATTTAAGGGGATATCCTGTAACTTCTAAAAATTTGAACTGGTCTTTTTGAGAACTTTGTTTTTTGAATTTTTTTTCTGATTTGGGGTGGGACAGGATGGTGTGGGGGATGCTTTAGGTGAAATCTCATGGAAATGGTTTGTTGCTTGCACTGGGAGCAACATTTCAACTTCAATTCTCAATTTCACTTGGTTCGGAAATAAATTTTGGGTATGTTACCCATTTATAAAAAGTCACATATTAATGAATAATAACGGCAAAATGATTTGATTATTGAGATCTAACTTTGGATAAAAGTTCTATTAAAAACAATTCCAAATATTTCAAATAATCAGTGACTCCCACTCTGAGTACATGTCCTTGCTCATACATTAAAATTCAGCTAAACATTCCTAAAGAGAAGGACGGAAACAAGTTCTGGAACCAACTTTTTCTGCATCTGAGGACTTTTAGTCTTTTCCCTGAATGTATGCAATGATGATCCAGATAAAGGGCTGATTCATGTTATTTAAGTCACCCCTTACTCTCGTTAAGATTCTTCAAAAGTTTGTCAAGGTCTGGACATGAAATGTCTTTCCTGCCTGGTTGAATAACTTCGGGATTAAAATGAGGCAATCTCATATTAAGGTGAGTGCCCAGCATGTTCATGTCTCCCAGCAACCTTGCTGGAGGCCAAGCTTCGAGGTGGGTAACTGATTACTGTCAATTATGTGCACAATTAGGGGCAAATCTGTGCCTCCACTGGGAACACTGTGCAAATAGGCATAACTTAGACACCTGGAGAAAGTCAGGACTGCAGATGCTGGTGATCAGAGCTGAAAAATGTGTTGCTGGAAAAGCGCAGCAGATCAGGCAGCATCAAAGGAGCAAGAAAATCAACGTTTTGGGCATAAGCCCGATTCCTGAAGAAGGGCTTATGCCCGAAACGTCGATTCTCCTGCTCCTTTGATGCTGCCTGACCTGCTGCGCTTTTCCAGCAACACATGGCTTAGACACCATCAGGCCAGGATCTGCATATGGTTTCAATACGTTAGAATCTTTAAAGTAGACCCCTATGGGGTGAAAGGGTATTGTGCTAAGTATTGAAGTGACCATTTGTAGCTACCACAAATACTGTGGCAATACTGTGAATTCCCAGTTTATTCATACTGACTTTGAGAAGAATGTGGATGTAGTGTATATGGACCTCAAGAAAGCTTTTGACAAGATACCACATGAAAGATTAATAAAGAATATCATGGAGTACAAAATCAGAGAAATAATCAAAACCAAAACTGTTTATAGCACAGAAGGAATTCCTTTCAACCCTCATATCTGCAAGACCAAATAAGCAAGGCCCTGTAATCCTGCAAATATTACAACAGATGCTGCCAGACGTGTTGAGTTTTTCCAGCATTTTCTGTGCGTTTCAAGCAACTTGCTGCTTGCTCCAAATGTGCACCAGTCACATGCACCCCACATCCTGGGCCAGTACGTCAAGCGTGCTCAGAATGGTTAGTCAGGATCCCCTCCTTATAAGGAGAAAGTGAGGTCTGCAGATGCTGGAGATCAGAGATGGAAATGTGTTGCTGGAAAAGCGCAGCAGGTCAGGCAGCATCTAGGGAACAGGAGAATCGACGTTTCGGGCATTAGCCCTTCTTCAGGAATGAGGAAAGTTGGTCCAGCAGGCTAAGATAAAAGATAGGGAGGAGGGAGTTGGGGGAGGGGCGTCGGAAATGTGATAGGTGGAAAGAGGACAAGGTGAGGGTGATAGGTCAGACTGGGGTGGGGGAGGAGAGGTCGGGAAGAAGATTGCAGGTTAGGAAGGCGGTGCTGAATTCAAATTCAGCACCGCCTTCCTAACCTGCAATCTTCTTCCCCACCTCTCCGCCCCCACCCCA
>NC_057738.1:21715908-21724406 GCF_004010195.1 Chiloscyllium plagiosum
CCTGCAATCTTCTTCCCGACCTCTCCGCCCCCACCCCAGTCTGACCTATCACCCTCACCTTGACCTCTTTCCACCTATCACATTTCCGACGCCCCTCCCCCAACTCCCTCCTCCCTATCTTTTATCTTAGCCTGCTGGACCAACTTTCCTCATTCCTGAAGAAGGGCTAATGCCCAAAACGTCGATTCTCCTGTTCCCTAGATGCTGCCTGACCTGCTGCGCTTTTCCAGCAACACATTTCCATCCCCTCCTTATAAGGGATGAGGAGCCAAATGATGTGAAGAGTAGCACCCATTTTGACACTGGCGGGCTGTTTTCCTTATGGAATGAGAGAGAGGCAGGAAGGTGTTCAGAGTGAATGAGTAGGCAGTGCAGAGGGCATGCAGGGTTAGTGGTGTCAGGACTGAGGTAGGTGTCAGTGAATAGCAGATGTTGCAGGCTGTAGTGTTAGTGGTAGAGGATGAGCCTTGGTGGGAGGTGTGTACAGTGACGGAGAATGAGGCAGTGTGAGGTACCGGATTCGAGTATCCTGTCAGAATGAAGCAGGACATTGAACTTCTTGCTACAGTGTTGTGCATTCCTCCAGACTGCTGACAGTGTCTTAGTCTGGATGGCAATCTCAGACCAGGTTATGATTCGGAGATGCCGGTGTTGGACTAGGGTGTACAATGTTAAAAATCACACAACACCAGGTTATAGTCCAACAGGTTTAATTGGAAGTACACTAGCTTTCGGAGCGACGCTCCTTCATCAGGTGACAATCACCTGATGAAGGAGCGTCGCTCCGAAAGCTAGTGTGCTTCCAATTAAACCTATTGGACTATAACCTGGTGTTGTGTGATTTTTAACTCAGACCAGGTTGGCACGGTTAGTTGCCTTGGTATCTGATGCTGGTCCACGGACAAGATGAAGCCCCATTCATGTAACACACCATCCAGCAGCACCTCCAGCGTTTGTCAGCAGCTTCAAAGGCAAACGCACTGCACACGCTTCAGAACAAAATAACTATGTCTGAAAATCTAAGGGGTCTAGCCCCTGGTCCCGTCAAGGGGGCTACAGTCATTCAAGAGTAAATTGGAAAGAGGAATAGTTAGAAAGTATTTGGGTGGGAATGTGGAGAGCGTCAACCTTAATGGGATTAGCAGGGATTGTAATGCAGAAAGGAACATGAAAGTTGCAAGAGGCACATAGGATACCAGATGGAACCTGTAAATCACTCTCCCTAGTATGATGTTGGAACCTTCCACCTTCATCCGATTCTCAACTGTGCTATGAGAAGGGAACATGGCTGCCAGCACACCCAGAGTTGCTGGAGTAAGTTTTGTTCATTTTATCCATGGGAATGGACTACACACATCTGCAATTTGAGACCTATCAAGGAGCAACTGCATTAATTAGGCACTTATAGGTCTGAGATTAAATACACCGGCATCACAACATTCTGTGTGTGCGCCCCATGTATTGACCAATCCTGGCCAGAAGGAATAATGATCATTTCATTGATTATCACAAATTAATCCTCACATCTTCCATGAAGCTAAAGTGACTACAGGTGATCTTTAAAGTGGTTGTCAATTCCCAAACACAATACAAGGTCTTATCAGCTGTGCACGGTGTGGAGCTGTTTTCTTCTCAAACTGAACTGTAGGTACATCAGAACATGCCCTCATAATGCATCCCTACAATTTTCAGTGTGCTGTGGGCTGTGGAGGGGATCTGAAGGGACAATGTTTCATTAATCTTACCGGATTTAGAATCTCCTGTTGTATTTATGTGACACAGCTTGTGCTGCAGACATCTGAATAAGGTCTAGTTGGTCAGTGGTCCATGTAATGTTCAATGTCCATAGCACAACTCTAATTATCAGAGGCCTCCATGACACACTGTATTATGGACAATTGTAAACTCTCACCCCATGTGCTGTGATTGCTGACCAGTTGTATTATTAAGGAACCATTTATTTCTGATATTCCCTCACAATTTAATTGGAACTGTCACTAACAGATTCAGCAACAGTGTTATTATGCTGCAGACACCCCACAATGAAGGTGCAGACAAATTGAGGAGGAACAGAGGGTTCAGTGAGTCCAGTAGCAGCAGTACCCTCTGGTAGCTATCAATCAGCCTCCATATGAAGAGGTTGCAACTCCCCTGAGTCTGTGGAGGGAGCACCGGAGCCTTGGAGTTTATTACCCCCAGTTTCACGTCCTTGAAATAATGGAAGCTGCCATGGACTGAGGAGGTCCTGGGACACCATCACAGAACTGTGCCATCTGCTGGGGCAGGACTTGCGATCTGCAAGGATGGGTGGTCATCCTGTTTTGGTGGCTGTCAAACTGACAGCTACACTAATCAACCAGCTGCTTCCAAGCATCCACTGAGGAGCTGTGTGGGATTACTCAATCCTTAAAGCACAAACATACTAAGATGGTTGCCAATACAATATGTACCAGCCCACCACTTCATCTCATGTGATGAGGTCAATTCTGCAGCCCAGGCAATAGGCTTTGCCAATATCACTGGCTTCCCTGAGGTGCAGAGTTCTATAGACTGTACACAGTTGCATCGAGAGCACCATATATTGTAACTGAATTCATCCATAGGAAAGGGTTCCATATTGTCACTGTCCAGGATGTGTTTACACTCAAGAAGGTACAGAAGAGATTCACCAGGATGTTCCCTGAATGGATAAATTCAGCTATGAAGAGAGGCTAGATAAGCTGAGGTTGTTTTCCTTAGAACAGAGAAGAATGAGGGAGAGATCATATTAAGGTGTAGCACAGACTATAGATAAGACTCCAAAGTATGGATTTATCTGCAGTGCACTCCAAAGTTCTGAAGAACATGGACAAGGTGGTTAGGGAGGAACCTTTCCCCATAGTAGAGGGGTCATTAACCTGGGGGGACAATTTTAGGAAGCAGGCGGTTTCGAGCGAATTTGAGGAAACAAAAGTTTACCCAGAAAGTTTATGGGAAAACTCACTGCCTAGAAGGATGGTAGCGGCATAAATTGAATTCATCATTTTTTCCACCAGAGCTATTGTGGCACAGGCTATGGATAAGATTCTGAAGTATGGTTTTGTCTGCAGTCTGTGCCACATAATCGTAGCTTGATGTTCTCTGTCCAACTGATGCAGGCGAAAAGATGGATGCTGAAGAGCTAGAGAGCAGCAGCACATTCGGAGGAGGGAGAGTAGGACATTGCCTTGATGGAACAACATGTTCACTATGATAGAGTAATATAGCATCAAGCACAGTGAGCTGACCAGACTTAAGAGATGCCCATTTCAGTCGATCTGAATTGTGTGGAGTCATCAACAATTGTCTGTAAGTTTATTGTTAGTCAAAAGGTAAACAGTAACTAATTATTTCAAAAAGCTTTTTTGCCTTTGTTTTTCCTGTTGTTCAATAGAAGAATTGAAACTTGCAGAATACTGAATGGCCTGGACACAGTGGATGTTGGGAAGATGTTTCCAATGATAGGAGAGACAAGGACCCGACGACACAGCCTTAGAATGAAGATAAGGAGAAACTTCTTCCACCAGAAAGTGGTGAAATTATGGAATTCACTGCCATAGAAGGCTGTGGAGGCTAGGTCAAGGTCATTGAGTGTGTTTAATAGATAGGTTTTTGAGTATCAAGGGGATCAAGGATTACGGGGAGAACGTAGGAGAATGGGGATGAGAAACGTATCAGCCATACTGAATGGCGGAGCAGACTCAATGGGTTGAATGGCCTGACTTCTGCTGCAATGTCTTATGGTCTTAAGTGAATGTTAATAACTGTTTGAAGGCTTCACAATATTTGATGTTCCACATTTAATAAAAATCATGTTACACCACCTCGGCCCAACATCTTTATCTGCTTCATCAATGACTTTCCTCTATCAAAAGGTCAAAAGTGGGAATTGAAATAACTCCACAGAGGCCGATATCCCATCACCAAGTCACCCTTCATTTACACATGGAGAGAGTCCTTGACACTGATCCAGCCAGCTCTCAGAGTGTACAGGATGTCTGACACTCCTGTTTATATATGTTTTTTTTGAACACACTGACTGTGGCCCAGCCAGCTCAGAGTCAGTCCTCTGAACTGAGGAAATTCTAATCTCCTCTCCTGGTTATATATGTATTTTTTCTTTTCTTTCCTTTTTTTTGTGTGCAGGTGTGAGACACAGTGAAAGACAACAAGTGTATAAATCTTAAATCAATTTCTACCACCAGGAAGAAAGGAAACACCCGAGTGGCCAGTGACAATCAATGCCCTTCTCACTCCTGTTTATATCTATCAGCCAGGACTCCCTGATTCAACCAGATTGGCAGTCCCAATCAGGGAACTCATATTCTATGAGGTCCATCTGGCCAAACACATTACAATCATGATAGAACATTCACTGATGATCATGCAATGTTCACCTCCATTCCTGACTCCTCAGGTACTCAAGTACTCTATGTCCAAATGCAGCAAGTCCTAAACAGTATTTAGGTTTGGACTGACAAATGGGAATTAACATTTACACCATACATGCCAAACAATGACCATCCCCAACAAGAGATAATCTAACAATCACCACTTGACATTCAATGGCATTACCATCAGTGAAGCCGCGCTATCTGAGGTGACTATTGATAGGAAACTGAACTGGATGAGCAAATAGGCACTGTGGCTATAAGAGTAGGTTAGAGGCTGGGAATCCCACAAAGAGTAACTCACTGCCTAACTCCCCAAAGCCTTTCCATTGTCTACAAGGCACAAATCAAGTCAGGAATGTGAAAGAATACTCCTCACTTGCTTGGATGAGTGCTGCTCCAGCAGCACTCTGGAAACTTGACACCATCCAGGATAAAGCAGTCTACCCTGTTGGCACACACCCACAAATATTCACCCCCTCCAATACCAACACTGTAGCAGTGGTTTGCACCACATACAAAATGGCAGTGCAGAAATTTACCAAGGCTCCTCAGATAGCATCTTCCAAATGGATGACCACTTCCATCTGAAATGACAAGGGCAACAGATACAGATAAAGACCAACACCTGCAAGTTTCCCTCCAAGCTGCTCACCTTCCTGACATTGAATTATATTGCCATTTCTTCAGTGCCATTGGGTCAAATCCTGGAACTATCTCCCTAATGGCATTGTGGGTGTACTTACACTAAATGTGGAGGTGTCGGTATTGGATTGGGGTGGACAAACTTAAAAACCACACAACACGAGGTGATAATCCAACAGGGTTATTTGGATGCACTAGCTCATCGGGCTACCTGATGAAGGAGCAGCACTCTGAAAGCTAGTGCTTCCAAATAAACCTGTTAGACTATAACCCGGTGTTGTGTGATTTTTAACATTTTACACCAAATGGACAGCAAAGAAGAAACGTCTTCTGTCAAAGAATTATGAATCTTTGGAATTCTCTATTTTGGAAGGTTGTGAATGCTGTCTATATTTAAAAACGAAACAGCCAGGTTTTTGGACTTGCATGAAATCAGGGGATAGGGTTTGGGTTGGAGAAGTAGATCTGTAGCCAAAGATTAGTGATGATTCTATTAAATAGCAAAGTCAGCTTGGGTGGGCCATATCATCGTCACCTGTGCCTATTGCTTGTATTCTTATGATAAAGCACCGAGCTGCTGGATCTGACCTATGTTGCTGTTTCTCAGGTCCTGAGAATTGTAAATGTTGGATGAAGCAAATGCAGACCTGCCTTACAAATGTAAACTATTCACCTATGGTATACAAAATGCACATCCAATAACATTGAAGGCAGCCTGTTCTCAGGATTTATATTTTAAATGCTCACTTCCTCCATCAGTCCTGATGGGTTAAAGCTCCCCACAAAAGTGTGATTTTATGTAAAATCAGTCCAGTAAAAATGGTTCACATTCTTTGACAGGTTTAACAGGGCAATAAAAGCTTGGGTTGCCTAATTCCATTCTCTGGTGCATACAGCTCAGTGAGACAAAACATTTAGTTTGGCACAAATTGGAAATTCGATTCAGTGCACAAGAGCCAGAGAAAAAAAAACATGGCTTTATGGACGTTAATCAATTTATTGGAACAAATGCTTTTCTTTGTATCTGGTCTTGCTACACCTAACCTGGGCATTACAGTGCTGGCTTTGGATGCCAAAGTTAATAAATATTCCACTGTTCAGTATTATTAAACAGAAAAAAAACCTTTTCCAATACTGGTAATTCAATTTTTTTTTTTACTTTATATCGGTACCGAAAATTTCTACTTTCATCCTTTTCTGTCAGTAAATTATATTTAACAACATATGTTGGTGACTGAATAGGGGGGATTTCAGAATCAACTTGGCTTGATATTGAAGCCTGACAGTCGAGAGATCCTCTAAGTAATTTATTATTTATGGACAAGATGAAATCCGTGACCCAGCAGTGCAAAAGTCCAATTATCTTAAATATGGTGAAAGCTTGGAGGATAATGAGGCAAGACGAGGAAGTTGCTCTAAGACTTCGCCATTTACCTCGTTGATAGGAGTCCAAAGATTTAAACCTGGGGCAATGGACTCCGACTTTAAGACATGGGAGAGCGAGTGAACTCTATGTCTGGGAGATTTATTCGAAGGAGAAGTCCTAATGTCATTTAGTCAGTTAAGTCAGAAATATGGATTGTCCAACAGGGACCTTTTCCGATACTCCCAGATAAGGGACTATATACAGAGGAAGACCACACTCCTGGCCAAATGTTATAAATCAGATGTGGAGAGAAGGGTACTTCGGTGTATGGGTACTCTTTCACTTAGTACTTTATATAATTTACAGAAAGGCCGCACCCTGGGGGATATGGAAGGACTTTGTAAGATGTGGAACCGAGAGTTGGGAGAGGACATTTTACCGGAGATATGGGAAGACATCTAGGGGAATGCAAGAAAAGTTTCAGTATGTAATAGAGTGCAGGCTATGCAGTTGAAGATCTTACACAGGGGTCATATGGCACCAGAGAGACTCACTAAGTTTAAGAGAGAAGCGTCACCAGGATGTCCCAAATGTAAAGTTAATATAGGCACTCTCACACATTGTTATTGGTCATGTTGCAAGATCCAAAGATATTGGCGTGCTATAGTAAAGAAGTTAAAGGACATCCTGCGGATTGAAATTAACATGGATCCAATAATTCTTCTTTTGGGGTTGCCAAATTTGCCCTCTCTGGGGGAACATGGGAAGCGACTGTGTAATATTCTTACCCATTGCGCAGCAAAGAACATTCTACAGAATTGGAAGTCAGGAAAACCACCAGGTATATGGGGTGGTGTAAGCTGGTGATGGAGCATTGCCCCCAAGATTACCTCATAAATATGGTGCACCACAAAACGGAACAGTTTTATAAGACGTTGCGGCCCTTTATAAATTATATTGATGCTGACTTGTCGGCAATATTAGTCAGGGCCGTGGTATAACCATGGGAATCCTTATGTGCCCATGGGGCCCCGGGAGAAGGAGACTGGAAGGAAAAGAATATGAGCACTATAGGGATGGGAGCCTCAGTGGTGGTGAGATGAGTAAGGTAGAATAAAGTAGTGAGATATTATTTAATTTAAGTTATTTGAATGCAGTTTAAGCTAGTAATTATTTAATATGTTTGTAGTTTCATTTTAGTTAAGTAGATACATTTGTTTGTTTTAGTAGAATAGTGGGTTGCTTATTAACAATGGTCCTATAATATGGCCTTGTTTTTTTGTATTACTTTTGTTCTCTGTTTTGATGGTGTTACTCTTTTTCTTTATATATAAATACTTTGTAAAAGATTTTAAAAAACCTTTTAATAAAAATACTTATACAAAAAAATTATATTTAACAGCTTCTTTAATTTCTGACATTCGGAGACAATAATGTATATCTACAACATTTATTATTCACTTTTATCAGAATTACACAAAGTTTCCATGAAGGAACATATTTTGTTCAATGTCTGTTGTTAAACACATCAAAAGAAAAATAAACTGTCAAACCAGTTTAAATAAATCACTATATGTAGACAATTCAAATCATCCAAAGTTCTATCTGAAATTCAGCAACATCGTCTCCACAAATTGCACATCTTCGTGTGACAAAGAAAAGTGCTACTTTGTAGCTGAACCATTGTCACTGAGAGAGGGAAACCAGTTTTGTTTCTACATGTGCATGCTGTATATGGTGAACATCTGAAAACATTGTTAGGTTAATTATGTAGGGGAGTTATATGCTTCAATTATCAGATTAATTGGGAATACAGTGTTAAAAATCACACAACACCAGGTTATAGTCCAACAGGTTTAATTGGAAGCACACTAGCTTTCGGAGCGACACTCCTTCATCAGGTGATAGTGGAGGGCTCAACCCTAACACAGAATTTATAGCAAAAATTTACAGTGTGATGTAACTGAAATTATACATTGAAAAATTGATTGTCTAAGCCTTTCATCTGTTCGAATACAGTGATAGTTTCACTTCTTTCATGCGTAAATCACAAAACCTTTTTTTTAAAAAGTTGCATT